>NC_064855.1:82535930-82663430 GCF_024139225.1 Suncus etruscus
AAAGAAAGAAAAGAAAGAAAAAAGAAAGAAAGAAAGAAAGAAGAAAGAAAGAAGAGAGAGACAGTGAGAGAAAGAAAGAAAGAAAGACAGAAAAGAAAGAAAGAAAGAAGAAAGAAAGAAAGAAAAGAAAGAAAGAAAGAAAGAAGAAAGGAAGAAAGAAAGAAAGAAAGAAAGAAAGAAAGAAAGAAAGAAAGAAAGAAAGAAAGAAAGAAAGAAAGAAAGAAAGAAAGAGTGAGAAAGAAAGAAAGAGTGAGAAAGAAAGAAAGAAAGAAAAAGAAAGAAAGAAGAAAGAGTGAGAAAGAAAGAGTGAGAAAGAAAGAAAGAAATAAAAAAGAAAGAAAGAAAGAAAGAAAGAAAGAAAGAAAGAAAAAGAAAGAAAAGAATGAAAGAAAGAAAAGAAAGAAAGAAAGAAAGAAGAAAGAAAGAAAGAAAGAAAGAAAGAAGAAAGAAAGAAAGAAAGGAAAGAAAGAAAAAGAAAGACCAGAGAAAATAAATAACTTTCTGTGGTCCTTTCTGTCTCAAAGAGCAGATTATGACCATTGTGCTTCATTGAATGTCATCAATTTTTTCTCTATTCCTGTTAATTTTTGTGATTTATGATGAGTGAAATGGTAGGTAATGAAACCAAGAGTGGAATGGATAGATTTCCATATCTCTCACTCTCATTGGTTTGCATACAACCAGAATCTTCAAAGCCATACAATAAATTTTTTTTCTATAACATTTACATCGATCTTTGAGTCCCAACGCAAAATAATTACAGGCTCTTAGCCAGTATAATCCAAGTCATATTTAATTGTACTGTTGATCACTAGAATCTTGTATTTGAGGAAAGGGTGTTTTTTTTTGTTTTGTTTTGTTTTGTTTTGTTTTGTTTGTTTTTTTGGTTTTTGGGCCACACCCGGTAACGCTCAGGGGTTACTCCTGGCTATGTGCTCAGAAGTTGCTCCTGGCTTGGGGGACCATATGGGACGTGGGGGAATCGAACTGCGGTCCGTCCAAGGCTAGCGCAGGCACGGCAGGCACCTTACCTCTTGCTTATTTGAGGAAAAGGTGTTTTAAGTCATGCATAGGATGCCTTGAGCCTCTGTCTGATTCTCAGCCAATTGGGTAATGTTTCAATTTGAGGGTGGAAAGATGCAGTGCTGCTCGAGCCTTATGCTGTTGGGACAAGTCCCAGGCATTCTGAAGGCGTGGTGCTTGGTGTAGAATTACTCAAGGATGTTCTTGGTATAATTAGGATACATTATGTTTCTGAGGCTCAAAAGTGTGTCAACCATATTCACAATATGTTTCTTAATCCCATCCTTTCTCTACAGACTTTTTTTTATGTTTTGTTAATAACAGTTTACTTGATTGACTTAAGCAATACAAACTATCTATCATATCTAAGATTTGGGGAAAGAGCTATTGCTATAAATCTGTCCTCGGATGACATTAGTAGACATTTTGTATATGCACACAATGTCAAGTAAAGTACATTTTCCCTCCACCTAAAGAAAAAGAAATGGGCCTCTAAAGTAATTTTCTTAGATTTTTTTTGCATTTTAATTGTTGTTCTTTATTTTACTTTATTTTTTCAAAAAAAATGTTTTAAAGTATAAAGTACTGAGATAGTTACAAAATTGTTACTTTTTTTTTTTTTTTTTTTTGCTGTGTGGGGGCCACAACCGGCGACACTCAGGGGTTACCCCTAGCTCTGTGCTCAGAAATTGCTCCTGGCAGGCTCGGGGCACAATATGGAATACCAGAGATCAAACTCAGGTCCGACCGGGATCTGCCATGAGTAAGGCAAACTCCCTATCGCTGTGCTATCTCACCAGCCCAATTTACTGATTGATAAAGTTTCAGACTTACATTGTCCAACACCCTTCACCAATGCACATTTTCTTCTATCAATGTCTCCACTCCCTAGATGCCTGTTTTTCTTCTGTCTCCTTTTTTCTTTTAGACTGATTTTTGATACTGTTTTGAATAGGTATCATGCATATCACTGTATCTTCTTTCTACATCCCGTTCTTGTCCAGAGAGATAGATGATTTCCAACTATCATTGCTATAGTAGTCTCTTCTTTTCCCTGTTGCACACCCCGACTATTGGTGGCAAATTTTCTAGCATGAACGATTCCCCTGACCCTTGTCTCCACTGTCTTTGTATATCATTGTCATACTGTCCTTTTTTTACTACCACAAATGAGTGAGATTATTCTATGTCTATCCAGCTTCCTCTACATTATTTCCCTCAGCATACTACTCTCCATATCCACCCATTTGTGCATAAGTAAAAGTCATTACTTCATTTTCTTAATAGCTGAATAGTATTCCATCTGTAGATTATCCACGATTTATTTATCTACTCTATGGTTCTAGGACACTTGAGTTGTTTCCAGAGTCTACAAAGATGATTTTTATTAAAATAATAACAGCAATGAGGGGCTGGAGTGATTGCACAGTGGTAGGACTTTTGCCTTGCATGTGGCAGATTTAGAACTGATCTTGGTTTGATCTCCTGATTTCACATATGGTCCCCCAAGTCAGGAGCGATTTCTGAGCACATAGCCATGAGTCACCCCTGAGCAACACAGGGTGTGGCCCAAAAAGCAAAATAATAAAATAAAATAAAATAATAACAGCAATGATAAGAACTACTAACTTTGTCTACATATCGGAACTGAATAATTTTATCTGTACTTTTTATTATAGCAGAGCTTCACACCATTTTAAAATTTTAAATTGGATATTACTTTGTTTAGAGAACTTTTCTGTGCATTGTAGATATTTTTAGGTCTCTAATATTTTAAATAATGTCTCTATTTAAACACCTTTATTAGAAATTTGGATGTAGCTTGGTTTCAGTGATAAAGAGAACACCCTACTTCACCAGTGCAACATTCCCACCATCAGTGCTACCTATCTTCCTCGTACCCCACTCTTTGCTGTATTCGAGACAGGCATTCTACTTCTCTCAGTCATTAACATAAAATTCACAGACATGACACCTATATGTGTTTATTCCTAACTTGTATATTTGCGAGAAGCATCCTTAAACCTGCTAAAGATCTTATGGGAAATAAAATTACCCCCAAGTAAGATTAATAGATTCAAATTTCAGAGATGTCAAGGTCCAGAATCATAGTGTGCTTGCCAACTAAAGTTTGATCCATGGCATCACATATGTTCACAAAGCCATATCAGGAATCATCCTCAAACACAAATCCAGGAGTAATCAGTTCCTGAGCACACCAAGCATGGCCTCAAAACAAACAACAACACAAATGTGAATTTAAGTCTCTCTTGAGAGAAAAATTTTCTATCTATATAATCACCTTGGGGATAAGAATAAGTGATCCTGAAAAATGTCACCATATGTTGGCAGGGATGTGGAGAGAAAGGAACTCTTATCCACTGCTGGTGGGAATGCCGTCTAGTTCAACCTTTATGGAAAGCAATATGGAGATTCCTCCAAAAACTGGAAATCGAGCTCCCATACGATCCAGCTATACCACTCCTAGGAATATACCCTAGGAACACAAAATATAATACAAAAACCCCTTCCTTACACCTATATTCATTGCAGCACTATTTACCATAGCAAGACTCTGGAAACAACCAAGATGCCCTTCAACAGACGAATGGCTAAAGAAACTGTGGTACATACACACAATGGAATATTATGCAGCTGTCAGGAGAGATGAAGTCATGAAATTTTCCTATACATGGATGTACACGGAATCTATTATGCTGAGTGAAATAAGTCAGAGAGAGAGAGAAAAATGCAGAATGGTCTCACTCATCTATGGGTTTTAAGAAAAATGAAAAACACCCTTGTAATAATAATTTTCAGACACAAAAGAGAAAAGAGCTGGAAGTTCCAGCTCACCTCAGGAAGCTCACCACAAAGAGTGATGAGTTTAGTTAGGGAAATAACTACATTTTGAACTGTCCTAATAATGAGAATGTATGAGGAAAATGGAGAGGCTGTTTAGAGTACAGGCGGGGGTCGGGTGGGGAGGAGGGAGACTTGGGACATTGGTGATGGGAATAATAATGTTATTATTAATAATATTATTAATAATAATAAAAGTGTTCTTTACATGACTGAAACCCAAACACAACCATGTATGTAATCAAGGTGTTTAAATAAAAAAATTATTTGCAAAGCAAAAAAAATTATTAAATTAAATTAATTTAAATTAATTAAATTTAAATTTTTATGTTTCTAATAGTTTCCTTTTATGCTTTTATATTAAAAATATTTCCATATTTACTTTAGATGTTATCAAAGACAATTATAATCTTTTGAATATGAGAGGAGAGTTCTAAGGAAAGAACATTTAAATCTAGGTGGTGATGGCAGTATATATATAATAAAAACTTTTTTCCTATTTGTTTTTTATTAATATTTTTATTTAAACACCTTGATTACAAATATGATTGTAGTTGGGTTTTAGTCATGTAAAGAATACCCCCTTTCACCAGTGCAACTCCTATTTTTTTTCCATAAACAGTGGTATTCCAAGCTTACTCCAAGCTCTGTGCTCAGGGGTCACTTCTGGTAGTTATTACAGGACCACAATATTTGCAATTTCCAGAACTGAATGGGGTTGTCTGTAAGCAAGCTAAATATATTAACCTCTGTATTATCTCCCCTGTTGTCATGTGATGTGATTTTTAAATAAAGTAAAACTCACCATATAAGAATATAGTTTTTATTACAATTAAAGTAGAAGGGTGATAGTACAGTAAGTAAAGCACTTTTTTTTTTGCTTTTTATGTGGCTGATTTGGGTTCAATCTCCCACACCTAGTATTGTCCACAAAAACCTGTCAAGAATGAGCCAGGATTATTTCCTAAGCACTGGTGTGAGTAGCCCAGAAAATAATCAAAAAGTAGCATGTCTCACTTCAATCTTAGGCAAACAGTATAATCATTAATTGTTTAATATAGAATATTTATTTGACAGAAAATGACTAATAATAACATTATACAATTAGCAGAAAGTGTCTAGCATTGCTAGAGTAACTGGCAATGCTATTGGTTTAATGAATGTTAGTAAATACTAAATTTTTTCTAACTTCCAAAGAATGCAATATATTTTAAGTATTCTTTATTTTTACTAAAAAAATTAATAGTAATCATAGACCAATTGTCACATGAATGCCACAGTGTAATACAAGTTACTTGAGAAAAATAAAAACCTCTACATTATACGTATCAAGGCTTAAGAATATAACTTGTTAAATTTTGGGTATCTCCAGCCATGTTCACGATTTACTCCTAGTTCTGAACTAAGGAACTATGTGGTAGGCTCGGGGACTACATGAAGTTCTGGGAATGAAACCTGGGTCATATAAGGCAAATGCCCTCCTTGCAAAACTGATACTTGGGCCCCTCAATCAAGTAGATCTGAGTATTTCCAAAGCACATTTATTCTAAGCAAGATTTGAAAAAAGATGATATTAAAATAAATGAAACAAAAATGTAACATTCATATATACAAAACGCTAATAACAAAAGTAAAATATAAATATTTGCTTTTGAAAGGAAACAGTTTAGAATGTGAACTCACTGCTATTTGCAAGATTAACTTACCATATGTGATTCTCTAATTTCCACTGTATTCAACATTTTTGATGGTTGATTATGATATTCCTCTCTTAAATACATCCCAGTGAACAGTAAGTGGTAAACAAAGCCACAATAACTTGTTGACTTTATCAAATAATCATTGAATTAATACCTAAAATATTCATAATGGAATTAAAATATAGAATTCTGAAAATCTACTTGCAGTTTTACATAATATGTTTAAAGAAGATTTTAAATTTGAAATCTGTCCAGAGAAAGAAATCTCATATATTTAAAAGGTTTTGAAGGACATTAATTCTTTTGCACATGCAGTCAATTAAAACTTAGGTTAGGGGAGGTGAAATCTTTTAGAATGTGTGATATTAGGAAACCATATAATCGTATTAATATTTATAAAAACATGAAAGATACGTGTGAAAAATGTATTTCAATGTATTTTCTTATCATTTTCCTCACCTCTGTCAAGAGACTTAATGAATAAAATCCTTAGTAGCTGTAACCTAACTTCCAACCCATTATCTCTTTTTATCTGATATGGAATTTTTAAATACTATCCTAATGCCTCAGATAATCACTTATTTTAAAGTTGAAGAAGGAGGAAATTAAGTGTGATAATGAACCAGCTATATATTCATTTCTCTTTCACCTTCCCAAAATCATTAGTAACATGGTCCTTTTCTCTTTTGGGTTAGGTCATGCACTTGCTTCAGGTACATTCAAGTAATAATTTTTAGCTTCATGCAATTTTAAAGTAATTTTTTCCAAATGAACTTCCAGTTTCTATTTCTGGTTGATAATTCATATAGTCTCTTATTATGCATTAAATTAAAACATTAATATCTAGTAACAAATTGAAGTATTTTTTTCTTAATTTAAACACTGAAAAAATGACTGTTAATTCATAATTCAAGGATATAAGAATGATTAGAGCACTTATTTTGATTTTGCAAATAAAAGATACTTTGACTTTCATAATTCTTAAGTTTATTTAGTTATTCTTATAATCTAAATTTTCTCTTGTTATACATTTATTTCTGAAATGCAATATTCAACACCAGCACCACCTCCAGTGTAACATTCCCTCCATTTTCATGATTATTTTTCCAAACTCCTTCAGGCCTGGCCCTTGCCAGGTACAAATAACCTGAGAACATTGCTTGTTACAACTAAACGATAATAAAATAAAAAAAAATCATTAAAAGAAACTTTGTGAAAATTGATATATCTTGCAATGTGTTTCTTACGTCATTGTCTGCTGATCTACTAAGCTGTAGATTGCCACTTGACCATTTTATTGTTTTTTTTGTTATTAAATTTTTTTAATTATGACTTGTGGTTTTTATAAAAATTTTATATCTAATTTTCTGTATACCTACTGAGAAGTTGCAATTAAAATTATGGGGGTGTTGGACAGCCTCATAAATTATAAATGTAATCAGCTATAGGGTTCACAACTTTGAGGATAGATGGTGGCTGGCTAATGAGCTCTTATGGTGACAACATTGGTTCACAGGCTGTGCAATCAGGACTTCTGGAAGTACAAAAGCTCTCGGGGAGGCAGCTTGCCCTGGCCCCAAAACATCCCAGAGATATGAGCCACAAAAATGTCACACCTGGAGTTTAGGGAGTCAACAAGTCTGCACAGATGTAGTGAAAAGTAGTGAAACTGGGCCACTGGTGAGGCAGCATTTGTAGGAAGGGTTGAATAAGTGTCGTAACTACCAAGGCTTCAGCATGACAGGGGACTTGTCCCATTCCCCTCTGAAGGGTCACATTGAATCAGCTGTGAGGCCAGGGTATTGATGAGTTTTTGTTGCTACTTGTGCCTCTCTTTGAGAGTTATGCAATCTGAATGCTTACCTACATCTCCATATGACTAGAAAAAAGTAAGGATAATATCCATAAATAAGGGGCCAGAGCAATAGAACAGCGGGTAGGGCTCTTGCCTTGCATGCCTCCACTTGAGTTGAGTCACATGGCCCCTTGAGCACGCCAGGAAGGCATCCTGAGCATCGTCTGGTGTGGTTACATGGAGGTAAGGCGTTTGCCTTCCATGCAGGAGGTCATCGGTTCGAATCCCGGCGCCCCATATGGTCCCCTGTGCCTGCCAGGAGCAATTTCTGAGCCTGGAACCAGGAATAACCCCTGAGCACTGCCAGGTGTGACCAAAAAAAAAAAAAAAAAAATCCCTGGGGCCCGGAGAGATAGCACAGCGGTGTTTGGTCGGTTGGTTCAAATCCCGGTGTCCCATATGGTCCCCCGTGCCTGCCAGGAGCTATTTCTGAACTGACAGCCAAAAGTAACCCCTGAGCAATGCCAGGTGTAGCCCAAAAACCAAAACCAAAAACAAAAAAAATCCCTAAATAAATCATTAAAGACTAAAACAGTCTTTTATTGAGTGACTTATAACATATTTTGCATTCAAGTGATTCATTTTATATTCATCAAGTAAAGACAAAACAACAGATATCAAATTATTTTACATACTGAAATTTTTAAAAAATAAAACAATGCATGATATATATTTATTAAATTTTCGGTTAAGAATTTTTAATTAAGAGAAAAAGCATATGGCTGTACTGCAATACAATAAAATTATCTTTATCAATGAAATTAATGTATAGTAGGCACTTGACTAGATTAGAAAATTTTTTTTCCTTTTTTTTTTAAATTTAATTAAACAACTTAATTACATACATGATTGTGTTTGGGTTTCAGTCATGTAAAGAACACCACCCATCACCAGTGCAACATTCCCATCACCAATGTCCCTTCGCCCCACCCGACCCCCGCCTGTACTCTAAACAGCCTCTCCATTTTCCTCATACATTCTCATTATTAGGACAGTTCAAAATGTAGTTATTTCCCTAACTAAACTCATCACTCTTTGTGGTGAGCTTCCTGAGGTGAGCTGGAACTTCCAGCTCTTTTCTCTTTTGTGTCTGAAAATTATTATTACAAGGGTGTCTTTCATTTTTCTTAAAACCCATAGATGAGTGAGACCATTCTGCATTTTTCTCTCTCTCTCTGACTTATTTCACTCAGCATAATAGATTCCGTGTACATCCATGTATAGGAAAATTTCATGACTTCATCTCTCCTGACAGCTGCATAATATTCCATTGTGTATATGTACCACAGTTTCTTTAGCCATTCGTCTGTTGAAGGGCATCTTGGTTGTTTCCAGAGTCTTGCTATGGTAAATAGTGCTGCAATGAATATAGGTGTAAGGAAGGGGTTTTTGTATTGTATTTTTGTGTTCCTAGGGTATATTCCTAGGAGTGGTATAGCTGGATCATATGGGAGCTCGATTTCCAGTTTTTGGAGGAATCTCCATATTGCTTTCCATAAAGGTTGAACTAGACGGCATTCCCACCAGCAGTGGATAAGAGTTCCTTTCTCTCCACATCCCCGCCAACACTGTTTATTCTCATTTTTTGTGATGTGTGCCATTCTCTGGGGTGTGAGGTGGTATCTCATCGTTGTTTTGATTTGCATCTCCCTGATGATTAGTGATGTGGAACATTTTTTCATCATTTTAATTCCTCTAAGTGATCTTATTTTTTTCTCTTATTCAACCAGGTTTGTCTGCATTCAAAACAAATGTCCTACTTTCTGTGCTATCTTGATCTGAGCTGTGCATAGATTTACTATTTTATAAGTTACAAAAGTAATATTACCTATAATTAGTATAGGTAAGGTCAATTAGAATTACTAATTATTTCTGAAGGATAATATCAAGGTTTTATATATATATTTATCTAAAAATTTTATTATGTACAGTTTGAAGGTGGCTTATTTCAGTCTCAAGTTCCCGTATTATGAACAATGGCACTAGCTTTCTTTGTTCTATACTATCTTTGAAAGACTGTTTGCATAGCAAATTTGTATAAAAAGTCACCTTAAAAATGACATTATTTTCCTCTAGGCAAAGGTCAGACTTCTTTATTTTAAGTGCAATAAAGATATATTTTCATTCACTCAAGGCAAATGTCAGGTTGATTTTACAGCCCAGTATAAAATATAATGGTTTCCTCTGCTCAACTTTTTTTAGGTATCCTAGTGCGAACAAGTATCATTGGTATCTCTTCTGACTCACCCTGAGAGACTGGTTATCATGGAATCAACACAAATACTGAAACTCTGGCTACCATTTTAGCTGCTTTTATCTTAAAAATTAGGAGTCTTATCTATTACTTTTAGCTGGTTATAAAATGGATAACTTAGCTGCTTTTATCTTAAAAATTGGCGTGTTTTTGTTTGTTTGTTTGTTTTTGTTTGTTTTTGTCTGTTTTGTTTTGTTCTTTGTTTGTTTTTTTGTGGTGCTTAACGATATAGCCGGAGTCCTCACTGGATATTTGACACTTCTTTTGGTACTGGTGGAGTGTTTCACCTTCTTTTTCTCCTTCATCTCCCAAATCGAGGATGAGAGCCTCTAGAAATATTCTGCCCATTTTCGGGGTATTAGACTCTTACCCCAGTTTATTTATTTTCTCTTTTTCAGGCAAAACCACGCAACTTGAACTAGCTAGTCCTGCCTCCAGTTAGAGGGGGAAATAAGGGAGGCATCAAGACCAAACAGGAGCAAGACTACTAAGTAGTGGGTTGGATACAGAGGGGACCACATATTCTAGCTGCCCTGGGGGTGAGGGAAGAGGAAATGGGAGGTAGGACAAAAACGGAGGTGTAGGGAGGACAACTTGGTGATGGGAATCCCCCCTGATTTTGTGTAAATATGTACCTAAAATATTATTGTCAACAATATGTAAGCCACTATGATCAAAATAAAAATTATATCAAAAAATTGGCTCTAATTCACTGTTACTTTGTACCCTAAATATAACTGTGAAAGTCTCGTAATTTAAATTGGTCACAATAAATAAAAAATTTTAAAAAGACAACAGAGCAATTATTAACAAAAATAAAACTGCCAATAGATATAAAAAATAGGAGTCTTCTCGTTGCGCTCAGAAATCACTCCTGGCTCAGAGGGATCAAACCGAGGTCCGTCCTAGGTCAGCCACTGCAAGGCAAACGCCCTACTCCTGAGTGACCGCCCTGACCCCAGAAAATAGACGACTTTTAACTTTTTGAGAAATATGTAATGTAGATTATAGAACAATTTGCAAAACTCTTGAACAGTGGCATAATAAAATATTTTCAGATATTCTATTGTGTAATGCACATCCAATTGTAAAGAATTATGTAATGACCTACACATTGGTTCTAGTTAAAGTCCCTCCTATATCACAATGGAAAAGTGTTTTCCTTAATATTCCAAGGATCTTTTCAAGATGTTTCAGACAATACATTCGAAACGAAATAGTATAAAAAGTTAGTTTTATTAAATCCATCTGGTGATTGAAATGAATATGAATTCTAGAGAAAAGTATGCAAAATGAGAATTTTATATTCTTGAAAAAGGATTGGAATAAAGAACAGGGATATAAAGAGAGAGAAAAAGGAGAAATTTTTAACAGGAATAGGGTATATTATATTATATTTGTATAGGTTACTTCTTGATGTTTGTTTGCCCTAATATAGGCTTTGGTGGTAAAATATTTTTCAAGATCACCTTAAATATGTGTAATATATATATATATATATAATCCCAAAGGTAATGGCAAATTGAGAAAGCCTAATCTGGACATTTTAGGAAGCCAAACTTCCATGTCTGTGATGTATCAATAATCCACACTCAAAATCAATACGGTTAAGTGGCTTAAACTATTTGAAAATAGATGAAAATAACTAGATAAAATTATAACAAAATATATTTAAGTATTTATAATTTATTAATCTGACTTGACTTTATACTAAGGCAACTTGATTTTAGTTTTTATTGTCTTCATTTCATACATCTTTAAGATATAAATTATGTATGCATGTTGCTATGAAATTATCAGAAGCCTAAATGTTATTTTCTATTTTAAATGATTATCTCAATGTAATTTCATGATCAAAGGAATGCTTAACTTATATTAGAAAATTCAAATTATTATTCGTATGTACAAACTAAATGTCACTTTAATTGCCTACAAAATATGAGGTATCCAATCAATATGTACTTTGATTATACTGTATTTCACTGAATTATATATAAAATGTATATGAATCAGTGTTTGATTATCTATTTGATGGTCTTCAAATTTATATTTACATAACTGTCTACATTTTATGTGTATAAATTTTAGTAAACACAAATATAACTATATGTAAATATATATGTTTTTTTTAAAATAATAAATTCCTCTTAGAGTGAGCCTTTATATTCTAGAGTAAATATTTCCTGCTATTTATATTGACTTCTGATGGTGTAACTTCTGATTTTACTATAAAATATTCCAAGATTATTATAGATTTTCTGATTGAACCTGTGAGTCATAGATACATTGCATGCATTCCAGTGCTTTGAGTTATCTCCCTGGCCCTTCATTCAATTTTGATACTGTTCTAAGAGATTTATAAGAAGAATAATAAAATGATTTAAAATAAGCTCCAGCTACACTTTTGCTAAATTATTCAGGGAGAATTTTAGAGAGAGAATATTTTTGGAATAGTACTTGTAGAAGATTAAAATCTGAAATATATAGAACCTGAAAACTATTTTTGCTTAGTGATATCCATTAAAATGGTCTTGCATAGCCCAAAGGTATAAAGACACCTATTTAAAAATAATTTTCTTAAAATAGAATTACTTAGTAATTCTGTGAGAGTATAAAAGTTTAAAAGAAAAAAGAAAACTTTCAAAATTATGTGTTATCAGAATGCAAAAATCAAATTTGTATCATGATCACAATGAAGTGGATAGATGGATCAATGGCTATCTAATTTAAATATTTAAAATTTATAAATAATACTTAAACTCACTCTTACTATGAAAGATCAGTCATATCTTTTTATCTGGATGAAAACATAAGAGAATTAGAATGTTTTGTAAATTTCTCAAGTTCATTATGTTATAAAGTGACAGAGTTTTTGGAATACATTTTGGATTTTGGAAACCAAGATTCTACACTTATATGAGAATATAATAGGAAAAACTGAAAATGCTTGCTATGACTATGAGTCAATAGACACTCACTTTGAAAGCCTCTGTTGTGAATGTTTTGGGACATCACTCATGTAATACTCAGGGCATTGTTAAGCCACTCTCAACAAAACTTGGAACTTTAATCATCCACACCAGATAACTCAATGCTCATTCTAATAATGAAATATAGATCAGGCCCAGAACTGCTGGATACTACAAAAGTCACTTTGGCAGCGATCAAATAGATACCTCTAGGCATATACCTGAAGGAGTTTAAGAGACCATGATATGATAAAATTGAACTTGGATTGCTTCAGCCCTTTGACTAACTGGAACCACATTATATATATACATTATATATGCATATATGTACTATAAGGACATCCACCACTTTACTCCATTTTGCCTTAATGTGATGTCAGTGTTTAATGAGGGATTATGCATATGTCTCTAAAGTGAAAGGTCTGTGTTCAATGATTCAGTTTAGCAATAACATTCTTTAAATAATCATCATAAATTCTAGTTCCCTTTACATTTTATGTATTTGAAATATACAGAAAATGACACAAATATCACAAATATATCTTATTTTACTATATAGTTGTTTCCAAATATGGTTCTATAAATCTTTTTTCTACTGTATAGTTTTATTGCAATTTCAATTACACTATATATCTGCTATTTAGTACATTTTTTAAATGTCTATTAACATTGTTGAAATTCAGCCAATTTTAATTACAGAAATACTAAATGTAAACTTCAAAGTTTTAACAGAGGTTAAAATTGAAGTTTAAAATAAGGCCTATCTTCATTTGTCTATGAGTTATATATATAGCTGAGGATCTAGGTTTCCAAGTATTGTAATTTCACCAGTTTTCTCATATAATTCACATTAAGTACTTACATGTCTTCTGGAAAAAGTTAATGTAATTGTTACCTTTTTGGCATCTAAACTGAGCTAATAGAGATTACAATTCCCAAATTCTTTTTTGAGCCTGTTGCACTGTGTCAGAGTAGAGAATTGAATACCATTGTTAATATATATAAAATTAGAAGACTTGTCAACTTTAACTGTCATAGCATTTTCCATGAATGTTGAATTAACTTTTAAAATAGGAAGAACTATGTAGGATGAACAAATAAACAACCTCGAGAGAGTAATTTCTGTGGACCTATAATAGACAAATATTTTATTTGTATATATTTCATGATTAGTCAAGCAAAAGATCACACATAGTCTATTGATTGATTTTACACAAGCTATCTTTGTAATTCCATAGGCTGGGTAAATAGTGGAGTTTTGTCTAAGGAAATATACTGCTAACTATCCTAACATGAGAATATATGAGGGAAATAGAAAGCCTGTCTAGAGTACAGGTGGAGGCGGGGAGGGAGGAGGGATATTTGGGAATTGGTGGTGGGAATGTTGCACTGGTGATGAGGGTGTCATCTTATAAGACTGAAACCCAACCACAATTATGTTTGTAACCAAGGTGTTCAAATAAAAATATTAATAAAAAATATAAAAAGAAGTATAGGAGACATGTAAATATGAAGATGTCTCCAAGGCTAAAATGACAACCAAATGCAAAATTTAAGAATTTAGGATAGCTGGAAGAAAAGGTCCCTCAAGCTCTCTTCCTTCTTAGGTATTTATTTCTAACTTTCTCTAATACATTTTTTTTAAGTTCTTGAAACAAAAACTATCACTTGTCATGGTCTTTATATCACCAAATTGCCCTACATCTTGCTTGGCATATTAGAGTACATAAAGAACACAGAATAAGAATAAATAATTCCATCACTGATTATTACAAAAAGACTCTAAAACCAACTGCTTCTATAGGATCTGACCTTGTTAAGCTTTGGGAATCACAACCTTTTGAACAACCTTAGTATCAGTGAAAACCTCATGTTAGATTCTGTTTTCGACACAATTTTCAGTTAACACTGCTGTGCCAGATGGTACATTTACAGGTGTATTTTTATAGCTGTTACTTACTTAAAATTCTGCATATAAGAAGCTCGTTTTCTAATTTGTTTAAGTGAACCTTTGATAGAATATTTAAAATAAATATGTGATTATCTTAATATTTAAAAATAGATACACTAAGTATAAGACAATTAACAGTTCCTCATATTTCAATCATTTTAATGAAGTGCATAACTAATTGAGAATGTCAGTAACAAATAACAGTTTCGATTTTGTATGAATCTTTAGGAAATTGCTTTTGTTTTTGTTTTTGTTTTTTTGTTTTTTTGTTTTTTTGGGCCACACCCGTTTGACGCTCAGGAGTTACTCCTGGCTAAGCGCTCAGAAATCGCCCCTGGCTTGGGGGGACCATATGGGACGCCGGGGGATCGAACCGCAGTCCTTCCTTGGCTAGTGCTTGCAAGGCAGACACCTTACCTCCAGCGCCACCTACCCGGCCCCAGGAAATTGCTTTTTTATCAAAATATGACTCAGAAAATATTCACAATGAGGAGCTGAAATGTTAAGAGCCTGTGTCCAGTTTGTGGGTAAATAATTATAACAACGGAGTGATTATTCAAGTAGAATTAGGGTTTTTAAGAACCAATTGAAAACCCATCATAGTTTTAAGTAGACTTTATAAAACAAAATATATTTTAATATTACCTCTGTAATTGTCAAATATACACTACCTTCTAAGGTATTTATGATTTTATTATTTTATCGGATATTAACTTTGATGAAAAAATCTTCCAGCATCTAAAATATCAACATTAGGTGTATTTATCCTGAATTCTAATATTTTTTAGAAAATTTGACCTTGGACTTAAATACAAAAATTTTCAGCTTTATTTTCTCTACATAGTGTTTACATATAAAATTGAATCATTAATCACTCAAAGCACTTTCTTACTTGCTCCTTGCAAGGAATTTATTTTGAATTTACACAACATAGCTTTACAAATGCAAATAAAGATTCCTGGCTTCCTAAATGTCCTTTACACTGTATGGTTGGATTAGATGTTGGTATTCTCAGCTGTAAAGTCCTGACAAGGAGATTATAGCTCTGTCCTTGCAGCAGACACAAAAGAAGAGGTTGTAAAATTTAGCCACTAATTTTTTCATTTAACTGTCTATAGGAAATAGTGAAAACTTGAAATCTTAAAGTTCTTTCTTTTCAGGTCAATTAAAATAATAATCAAATTTATTAACCTCCTGTAGAAAATTGAAATACTGAAAATGACTAAAAGATGGTTTTATAAAATAATCAAGCAAGTTTTTCCTGCACTCTTACAAAATAAGACATTACAATATTGTAACTTGCATGTTCAGGGAACATGACCAAAAGCAATATTTTATAAAGTTCCTATTTCTCCTGACACAATTTTTTTATTTGTTGGGACCTATTTCTCTATTATATAATTTGTTCATGGATACATAAAGTGAACAAATAAATATTTTTCAAATATATTTATAAGCAAAATGTATATAGAAAGAGTTTCCAAAGACAGGTAGTATAATTCAATTAGCTTCATTTTCATTATTTCAATTATTGAATATGTCTGATTTGTTTTCTATAATCATAATACATTAAATATTTTAGAAATTATTGTATTATTAGAATTAAGCATGCATTTAATTTGGGATATATGTGCAAGAGCATTATGCATTTTTTAACAAGTATAGATATTAGAATTATATTTAACTAAAATTATGTTTATTTTTGGGTTGTTTATTTTTGTTTCCTATTAAATCTTTTACTTTGTTTTATAAAAAAATACATGATTCCAATTCTAGGAAGTACTGACATGAAAAGGAGAACAATATTGGTTTGGTACTAAGCTTCAAATAAAGAGAAAGCTATCCTGATTACTATAGCTATAGTCAATTTAGCTAAAAAAAGAAAAAAAAGAAAAAGAAAAACATTTTTTACTGTATTCTCTTGTGTCTACAAAGAGACTACTACAATTAACACTTAACAAAGCTAATTTATTCAGAAAACTAAAACTCCCCAGGAAGAATTTGGTCATCAACAGATTACACTGACTCTAATATGTTTAGAGGAAGATAATTATAGCCTGGAAATAACATCATAAGCATTGGCTGAATCCACTGGGAGCATATCTTGAGATATTTCACAGTGGTAGGTGTTTATGATTCACAGTTAATATCTGAAGATTAAAGGACCACATAAATTCTCAGAATTATTGACACTAAAATCAAGTGACTTAATTAGATTACATTAATGTGAATCACATTTGCACAGATTGTTGAAAACAGTAAAGAAAAAAAATTAAATATGTGTAGAAAATATTCCAATTCTTTTTCTCATTAGACTTAGAAGATGCAGATACATGTTGGTGCTTATTTAAATTTAGATTTAGAATCATGTGCAATAGTTTTACACATATTTAATAGACATCTGAATCTAATTTTATATGTGATAAAGAACTATTTTACTATGTAGTTCATGATATCAAATTTTTAAACTTTTGTTATTTTGAGGGACTCTCAAAAGCACTATTCAAGAAAACTAGGGAAGGCACACAGCAATATTCTACATTCTGTCCTGGACAATTTGTTTAATACTAGAGCTAGAAGAAAAGGTACTGAATGAGCTCAGTGTTTTGGGAACCTTTAGAACTGCTTTAGTGATTTTGGGGGCGATCACAGATACACACAGAGGTACTTGGCACTTCCAAAACTACATCTGTCAGTACAACATAACACAATTCTATTACATATGTGCATTAACTGTCCATGAGCCCTGTACTGTAAAACAAATTCACTAAAATAGGACCATAATTTTAAAATTAATTTTGTATCTGCATAATTATTGTTTTCCTCTTCCTTCAATTTTTATTTGTAATAATTGTTTTTATTCCCACCATAGTATAAATTTTATTTTTAAATTATCCAAAACCTCATTTCTTGGAATTGGAAATGCTACATGCAACATATTATTCTAAAAGAAAACAACAGAATGTAGTAAAATCATTAAAATATTGCTTCAATATTATCGAATGTTTCTCATAGTGATGTTCTACAAGATTATGATCCTGAGGCAATATTTGAATGCATTTGTTCCCGAAAATGTTCTAGAATATATAAATCATGCTAAATATCTAGCAGATATCTACCTAATCTAACAATAAGAATAAAAGTATTTATCAGAAACTTGGTGTAGGGTAACATATTTACATCCTGGTGAACTAGCATAAACTGGCATACATTTACCAACATGTAAAACATGTAAAAAAAAAAGTACAAAACTTATACCTGCATAAGGTCTGTACTTTCTTTATCATACTTATTGTTTACCTTAAAATTTGTTGTGCATCACACCCTGAGATGTGGTTTCTGAGCATTTTCCTTTCATAGAAGAAAATGTTTTTCTTGAAGATGTATATCTCTCACCCTCACATGTTTCTAAGTAGAGTATTTTAAATAAAAAGATCTGGGGCTGGGAAGTTGGCACAAGCAGTAAAGCGTCTGACTTGTGCAAGCTAGCCTAGGACAGACGACTGTTCAATCCCCTGGAATCCCATATGATTCCCAAGCCAGGGGCGATTTCTGAGTGCATAGCCAGGAGTAACCCTTGAGCATCACAGGTTTTGGTCCAATAACCAAATATTAAATAAACAAACAAACAAATAAATAAACAAACAAATAAATAAATAAATAAATAAATAAATAAATAAATAAATAAATAAAAGGATCTACTTCAAAAAAGCAAGTAAGCAAGAAGGTAAGAAAAAAGGTAGCAAGATGGGGCCGGGCGGTGGCGCTAAAGGTAAGGTGCCTGCCGTGCCTGCGCTAGCCTTGGACGGACCGCGGTTCGATACCCCGCTGTCCCATATGGTCCCCCAAGCCAGGAGCAACTTCTGAGCACATAGCCAGGAGTAACCCCTGAGCGTTACCGGGTGTGGCCCCCCCAAAAAAAATTAAAAAAAAAAGAAAAAAGGTAGCAAGAAAGAATGAAATAAATATAGGAAGAAAAAAGAAAATGAATGAAAAAGGAAAGAAAAAAAGAAGAAAGAAAGAAGAAAAAGAGAGAAATAAAAAAAAAGAAAGAAAGAAATAAGAAAAGAAAGAAAGAAAGGAAGGAAGGAAGGAAGGAAGGAAGGAAGGAAGGAAGGAAGGAAGGAAGGAAGGAAGGAAGGAAGGAAGGAAGGAAGGAAGGAAGGAAGGAAGGAAGGAAGGAAGGAAGGAAGGAAGGAAGGAAGGAAGGAAGGAAGGAAGGAAGGAAGGAAGGAAGGAAGGAAGGAAGGAAGGAAGGAAGGATAAAATTTGACGTAAAGGTTATATAAAGAAGACTTTATTCAAAGAGTGCTTTTTAATTCTAGTTCAATTAGTAATTTTTATTTTACTATAAATTACAAAGCTGTAACATAATTGCAGGCATTCAATGTTTCAACAACACAGGAATCACCACTGTCAGTGTTCTTACACTAATAATAGAATGTTTCCAACCTGTCCAAACTGTGCCTCCTTAGCAAATTCATTTTAAAACTATATAATTTATTATAGTTTTGGCCATATGTTTACACCAATGATGACACATAATTTTGTTGTAATCTCCATTTTGTAAATTGCAAGATAACTAAGTGATGAAAATCTTTTTCACAATATGAATAAGTTTAACATAATTGTAAAACTTAAAATGCTTAAGATGATAAATTAATATAACCATAACAAAAATAGTATTAATATTCTACTTAACCAAGTGACTTATAGATCTTACTAAATATTTTCAAGTATATAAATATTGCTAAAACTAAAACAATTTTATCAGTACTGAGTTTGTTAAGTGTACACTCCAACCACAACCCAGACATATATAGAGATGAAAATTTGATAAAGCATGTTTTTTTAAATTATGTTGAAAACTAAGCTTTGGAGACCTTGAATGTATATTCATTAGACTAATATTTCTATTTTCAGATCTAACACTCTCTCATATAACACTATTCATTCCTTCATAGCCACAAGTAGAACCTCTGTTTATTAATTTATTTAGCATTTAAATTTATTTTTAATTGTATATGTTGTTGTAGGCAGTGTATTTAAATTTTATTAATGTTTCTGATTGTGTTCCATATCTTTCATACCTCACCACCAAAAAAGTGCCAGTTACTCTCCACTGCTGTCCTTATTTTTAAATCTAATCCACTTCTTTATTTTCTCCTTCATTCATCTCTGCTTGTTAATCTCAATTTTATAATACAAACCTAAAAATTATCATCATTAGATGCTGTTTAGTACCATGGTTATTTTAAAGTAAATAATCTAATTAAGAAACCAATAATTGTGACAAGGATGTGTCTTGGGGTGTTTTTTCTGGGGTCTCTTTTAGTTGGTACTCTTCGGGCATGCAGGATTTGATCGCATATAATGAGAATGTATGAGGGAAATAGAAAGCCTGTCTAGAGTACAGGAGGGTTGGGTGGGGAGGAAGGTGATTTGGGGTATTGGTGATGGGAATGTTGCACTGGTGATGGGTAGTGTTTTTACATGACTCAAACCCAAACACAATCATGTATGTAATCAAGGTGTTTAAATAAAATATATAAAAAATAAATAAAGTTAATGTTACTAGTTTACAGTTTTTTTAACAATAAATATTGAAAAACAAAACAACAGAGGCTGGCAAGGTGGCGCTAGAGGTAGGTGTCTGCCTTGCAAGCGCTAAGCCAAGGAAGGACCATGGTTCGATCCCCGGTGTCCCATATGGTTCCCCCAAGCCGGGAGCAATTTCTGAGCGCTTAGCCAGGAGTAACCCCTGAGCATCAAATGGGTGTGGTCTGAAACCCCCCAAAACAAACAAACAACAACAACAAAAACAAAAAAACAAATAAAGAAACCAATAATTAGGGGCCGGATCGGTGGTGTAGCAGTAGAGCCTTTGCCTTGCCCGTGGCTGTCCCAGGACAGACCTGGGTTCAATCCACCAGCATCATATAGTCCCCCAAGCCAGGAGCAATTTCCGCGTGCATAGCCAGGATTAACCACGGAGTGCCACTGGGTATGGCCCCAAAATTAAAAAATAAAAAAAGAAAAAGAAAAAGAAAAACCAATAATTTTGTGCTATTGGAAAAAAGATTGAGAAAATTCTAATAAATATTAATCTAGATATATATGTTTAATAGAACCTATATGATACTAGAATATTTTATATGTTAATGGAGAATATCTTAACAATTATCTTGTTTTAATAACTAAGGTAATATAATTTTCTTTATTAGAACATACTTAAAATGATTTGCATTAATGTCATAACATACCCTATTTTCCGGCATATAAGATGACTTTTGAAACAAAAAAAAAGTCAACCGAAAATCAGGGTCAGTCTTATACGACGAGTATATCCCGAAAATGGCGCTAAACAAAAACTGTCTGAAATTGCCACAAAACAAATTTTCCAACTCGATCCTGCACCAATCACTGCCAGACTGCTCTGACCGCCTCTCTAACTCAGCCAATCCAAGCAGGCTTTTGATGCATGCAAATGAGACAATGTTCTGGACCCAAATCTACACTGTAAAAAGCCTGCTCAGATTGGCCAGAGTCAGAGAGGAAGTCTATGACAGTAAAATCTTTGAACCTCTGCTTGTTGTGATTGGCTCAGTGTGGTACATACAGTTGCAGCACAGGAACGTTCTGTCTGATGCAGCGAATGTAGGCCTAAACCTATGTTTTAACTGCAAAATTAGGGGGTCGTCTTATACGCCCAGTCGTCTTATATGCCGGCAAATACAGTAATATATGGTGAAGGTTTTAAGAACTGTTTCAAAAGCTGTGTTAAAATGATATAGTTAGATCACCTTTTGTTCTATTGGCCATTTTTTTCAAATTTATTTATTTTTCAGTTTAACTAATTTTTTTTATTGAAGCACCATCCTTACAAAATTGTTCAGAATTGGTTTTCAGTCATAACATGTCATCCTTCACTAGTGCAAGTTTCCAACAACCAGTGACTCCAGTTTCCCTCATCCCTTCTTCTTCAAACATTTCTGCTTGTTTGTGGGCATTTTATATCTTTCACTCTCTGTATCTTCTATTTTGCCCTTTTTTGACATTGCAGTTTGCAGTATTGTAAATTAAAGGGTATGTATCATCCACAACACTTTATCCCCTTTTAATACTCTATTTTTGTCCAGAGTGTTCAATTCCAAATATCAGTGTAATAGTGGTCAATTTTCTGTTATCTTTTCTGCTCGATTATATGTGGCAAGTTTTCTACCATGGAGTCGGAGTTCTGGCCCTCTTCATTGTTGTCTGTGAATATTATTACCATACAATATTTTTCTTTTACCACAAATAAGTGAGATTATTCTCATTTTCCTCTCCCTCTTACTCATTTCACTCAGCAAAATATCTATATTAGTCAAATATTAAAAAAATCATGAATTGTTTTTCCTAACAGCTGCACTTTATTCCATTGCATATATGTACAACAATTGCTTTAGCCACTCTTCTGAACACTTGAATTTTTTCAAGATTTTGGCCATTGTAAATAATTTTTTTGACAAAATAAAAATACAGAAGACATTTTTTATGATGCTTTTGGGTTCCTGTGGAATATCCATAGAAATGAAATTTCAGGTTCAGATGGAAGCTCAATTTCTAATTTTTTGAGCAATACTCATCTTGTTTTCCAACAAGGCCGGAGCAATCTTTATTCCCACCCACAGTCAATGAGAGTCCCATTCTCCCAATATCTGCACCAGCACTGATTGTTCTTGTTCTTTGTGATGTGTACCAGTCTTAGTGGTATGAGATAATATCTCATTTTTAAATTTTTATTTCCCTGATGATTAGTATGTAGAATAAAATTTCATGTGCCTTTTATATTTCTTTTTGGAGGAAATATGCGTTTATTCTCCTTTCTTTTGGATAGCGTTAGATATATTTTCTTGCTAAATTCTATCAGTACCCTTTATATATTAGATATTAACCCTTACAGATGAGTATTGCACCCAGTTTCTCCCATTAATTTAATTGTCTTTGCATCTTAGTTACTGTTTCCTTTGAGTTTAATGCTTTTCAATTTAATGCTTTTCAATTTTTTTTTTTTTTTTTTGGTTTTTGGGCCACACCCGGTAATGCTCAGGGGTTACTCCTGGCTATGCGCTCAGAAGGCGCTCCTGGCTTTGGGGACCATATGGGACGCCAGGGGATTGAACCGTGGTCTGTCCTAGGCTAGCGCTGGCAAGGCAGACACCATACCATTAGCGACACCGCGCCGGCTCCTCGATTTATTTATCTTTGCTTCTACTTGTTTGGCCAGTGGTGTTTCATCCTTGAATATGCCTTGAGAGTCAATGTCATGGAGGGTTCTGCCTATATTATCTTCTATTTACCTTATGGCATATGCTTATGCTATAATATGTTTATGCTGTAATATTAATGTCTCTAATAAGTGTCTCTGATGATTGTCTCTAATATATTAGATATATAAATTTCTTTAATCCATTTTTATTTGAACCTTGTTTATGGTGTCAAGGAAAGTTTTGTATTCTTTTTTTCCATGTAAGGGTTCAGTGTCCCCAGCACTACATGTTGAAGAGACTTACCTTGCTTCCCTTTGCATTTCTCACTCCTTTACCTAAAATAATTGATCTTAATCTTGTGTATCCATTTCTGAATATTCACATCTATTTCACTGATTCAAAAGCCTGTCTTAATTCCAATATCAAGCTGTTTTAAAGACTACAGCTCTAGAGTAAAGTTTAAAGTTTGGGGAAATGATTCTTTACAACGTATTTTGGGAGAGGTTGTCTAGGCCACACCTGGCATCTTTCAGGAGTTATTCCTAGTTCTGCACTCAAAAATTACCCAGACAAAGGGAAACATATGAGATGTCAGGGATCAAACCCAGGTTGGCCACATGCAAGGCAAATAACCCACCAATTGTGCTATCACTCTGTCCCCATATCCCATTATCTTTATGCCAATGATTGCTATAAATATTCATGAAAATTTATTGTTTCATAATAATTTCAGGAGCATATGATCCATTTCTTTAAAAAATGTTATGGATATTCTCATAGATACTACATCAAATCTGTGCAATGCTTTGGAATGTATTGACATTTAATTATGTTAATCCTCCCATTCTATGAGCAGGTATATATTTTCCTTTCTTGTGTTCTTTTTTATTTTTTAGAACAGTGTTTCAGAGTATGAATTGTATACTTCTTTCACCTGTTTAGTTAAATTGACTCCCAGGTGCTTGATTTTTTGAGGCACAAATTGTGATTGAAATTGTCTTTTTTTTTCTATTATTTGTGCACAGAAAGCCATTGGTTTGCACTTATTAATTTTATAACCTGCACATTACTGTAACTGTATTGTTTCTAGGAGTTGTATATACTTTTAGGATTCTAGATAGCATATTATTCTATCTTTAAATAGCAAGAACTTTAATTCTTCTCCATGTGGATGCCCTTGATACCTTTTTCTCCCCTAAATGTACGGCAAGTTCTTCCAGTACTTTATTGAAGAGAAGTGTAGAGAGGGAAAAAAACTTGCTTTTTCTCAGATCTTAGTGGAAAGGCTTTTAGATTTTAGCCATTGAGTATAATGTTTGCAACGGGTTTGTGATAAATGGCTTTGAGAATATTGAAGTAAGTTCTTTCAATTCTCATCTTGTTGACAGTTTTTATCAAGAATGGCTGCTAGATCTTGTCAAATGCTTTCTCTGCATCTATTGATATCATCATGTGGTTTCTGTTTCTGTTATAAGCTTTATTATTTCCTTTTGCCTTCCTACTTTTGACTCATGTTGTTGCTCATTTCTTATTTTTTAAACTGTGCCGTTCGTTAATGTAAGCCTTTTCTTTCTTCCTGATTAATGTTTGAAAAGCTATAAATATCCCTATTAATACCATTTCTGCTGTGTCTGACAAATTCTGATAGCTTCTATATTTATTCTCAATTATTTTCAGAAATCTTGATTTTCTAGATAATTTCATCTCTGACTCACTGGTTGTTCATTAGTTACCTGTATAATTTCTATGTCTTAGTTTATTTCTCCATTTCTATTTGTAATTCACTTCTAGTTTGAGTAAATTGTGTTCAGTAAAGATTGTTTATACAATTTCTAACCCCTTGTCTTTATGAAGTTATGTTTATGAACACTCTCTTTTATTTCTTCTTTCAAAGCCATTACATCATGGTTGAGTTTTAGCCTAGTCAATCTTGAGATGACAAAGTGGTGTTGAATCTCCCAATATTATGTGTTGCTATTGATGTCTTTCTTTATATTTATTAGTAATTGTTTTAAGTATTTTACTTTTCCTTCATTGGGTGCATATATTTTTATGTGTGCTATTATTTTCTGATGTACATATCCATTGTTTATTAAGAAATTACCCTCTCTGTTTCTTGTAATCAATTTAAGCCTGAAGTCTGTGCTATTAAATATTAGCATGGTCACCCCAACATTTTTTTTTGTTTTTTTGGGCCACACCCGTTTGATGCTCAGGGGTTACTTCTGGCAAAGTGCTTAGAAATTGCCCCTGGCTTGAGGAGACCATATGGGACGCTGGGGGATCAAACCACGATCCTTCCTTGGCTAGAGCTTGCAAGGCAGACACCTTACCTCTAGCGCCACCTCACCAGCCCCCATCCCAAAATTTTTAAGGGAGTTGTTTACTTGAGGGATTTTGTTCTATCCTTTAACTTAGAATCTGTGTTTGCTCTGACTATTCAAATGTGTTCCTTAACCGGCAGAAAAATAATGGATATTTTTACCTACTTTGCCACTTTGTACCTCTTAATTGATGCTTTTAGTCTGCTGAAATTGAGACAAATGATCATCATGGAAAATTGTGGCATTTTTTTGGTATAAGTTTGTTGTGTTGGTGGGTTCTATCATGCCTTAAATAAAGTTGTTGTTTTTTGCTTTTTGGGATGTTTTTGGTTTGTTTGTTTTTAATATTGGCTTTAAGTCTGTAATGTGTGTGCATGCATTCTTCAGCTCTGGGAACTTATAGCAATGATTTCTTTGCTTGTTGCTTCTTCATAGGGGGTTTCTTCCTGTCTCTGTTGAACTCATTAATTATTATGTTGTTTCTATTAAGTTTATCCCAAAATCACATATTGTCTGTTCATTTATTTTGAGGATATTTCCTTGTTCTGTTAATTTATTTTAAGGCTATTTTCCAACTTTTTCTATTACATGGAACTTTTATGCAGCTCTTCTTCTAGCTCACTTAGCCTGTCCTCATTAGCTATTACTCTGCTGTTAAAGCTTCTAGTGAGTCTTTCACTTTACTTACCAGGTTTTTCATTTCGCTCATATTTGTCAGAAATTTTCTGATTCTACTCTCATATCCTCTTAAATCTTATTGGCCACTCATACCATGTATTCTTTAATGTTCTTTAAACATCTTCCACATTTTTTAAAGTGTCCCAGAAGTTCCCCTCCAAAATGTTAATGAGAAATGAAAGAGTTGATACATGACTATATCTAACTGAATACAACAAAATAAAATCGGGACTTTTACTAAGTTAAATTCTATGCAAAGTAAGAGCAATATATTCCTTGTAGAGAAAATTTGCATTTATATTCTTAATATCTAGAAGTTCATACATAATTGTGGATATAGAAAAACATTAAAATTATAATATTACTTTCAACCTTTCTATTCTTTATACTTTACTTCCTTAAAATACTTAAACAATATGTTACTATACACTGAATAGAGGCCATAAAAATAATATATCATAAGGTTTTACTCCAAATGCACAAGGCTTGCTAATTATCTTGCATATAATGTGCATTGTCTCCATAGACATAAATTTACAGAATCCACATTGTATTTTAATTGACTTGTAAATAATAGGAAGTGTACATATTAAAACTTAACTAAAACTATAGTAGGTATTCATTTATTAAACTCATATCAATTTTATATATTGAGATTAAATTTAAATGTTAATATAGTTTTGGCCATGGCAAAGCTGGAAATGTCATATAGTACTCAAGAGTTTCTATATGTGGATTTTAGAACTTTACAATGCTGAACTAGAACACGGAGCTCATATATGCATGCAAGTTCTCGAACCTTGAGCCATACCCCATGCCTGATTTTTTTATTATGTCAGAATCTATTGTTAAATTGACTATTTTACTGTACATAATTATCTTTATATAGTTTTATTTCATAACATTTTAGCTTCTGCAATATTTTTAGTTATTTTTATTCTTAGTAAATGAACATGTCCTATCTATAAAACATTCTACATAAATAAATTATTGAAACTATTATATTTGTATTTATCTTATTTAAATTATTCTTTACATCATTACATTGCATTTGCATCTGAATAGAAAAGTGGGAATATTACACTGGTGAAGGAGAGGTGTTCTGTTTACTGAAACCCAACTACAAACATGCTTGTAATCATGGTACTTAATAAAGATTTATAAAAAAATTCTATTTAAAAATTTAATTATAAAGTTTTAAATTTAATTTAATTTTTAAAATTTTATTATGACTATTTATTAAGTATTGTATATATTCTCATCAACCACAACAGATAAAATATCAATAAATATTAACATGGCATTGGAATGCTTTTTTTATTTCTTTTTTTATTAAATATATTTTTTATTTAAGTAACATGATCATATTTGGGTTACAGTCATAACCAGAACACCCCCTTCACCAGTGCAACATTACCCCCTCCCCCCTTCCCATCCCCTACCTGTATTCGAGACAGGCATTCTACTACAGTAATTTGTTTTTAAGTTCAGTAAGTTGTATTTTTATTTCCTTAAAGGATAGAGTAAAAAAAAAAATATAGTAAAGGTGTGATAGTGGCAATTGCCAATGTTTGCATAGGTCCAGAAAAATGGAGAAAATGGAAAAAAAAAAGTCCTTGACCTTATTACAAAAAGGCCTCATCCCAGAAGTTTATTGGCATAAGACAGACTCTGGGTTCCAGGCATACCAGTCTATCCAACTCCAGTCATTCTCAAGGTCCCGGTGAAACTTTTGCACACTTTAGCTATAGTTGGTATCAGACTTTTATATTTAAAGACTCTGGATTCTGTGCAGTTCTTTAGTCGATGTCAGGCTGATGTGGAGCATCCTCTAGTTTCAGCATATCATTAAATGCAGAGCTATCTGCCCTGCATGCAGACTGTTGCTGAGTCGCCTGGGTGTTGAGAATACTCTTTGGAGTAAGTCATTGCCAAAGCAGTGGTAGGTCTTCTCTGGTAGAGGCTTGGATCCTGGAAGTGTTAAAGACAATTGTGGTTGTTTCCATAGTTCAGGGGTGTGTGGGTGATGCCCATTCTTCTGAGACCTGAGCCAAATCATTATGCCAATGTTCAGGATAAAAGGCCTAATTACATTACCAAATTTGTGTTCCCATCTCTATTAGATAAAAACTTGTTTACATACGTATTATTTTCCCATTTTAATGTGCCTATGCAAAAGAGAAGCAATGCCACAAGATATTGTTGATGCATCTGGGGGCCAACAAATAAAGTCTAACATTTCCCGTAACTTGGTATAAACATTAAATCTATACAGAGTTACTCTTCTACAAATATTGCTTATAAAACAGATCTCACAGGGGGAAAATCAAACAATCAAATAACTAATCTAGTGGGCAAAATTGTCACTATATGAGGATATTTGAAAAGAGTTATAGATGTAAGGGAATACATCTGAGATATACAAAAGAGATGCATGTGACCCTTTTATGTTTTAAAAAGAAAAAAAAAAGAATGAAAACAAGGGTATTTCAAGACAACAGGTGATAGTTGAGTTTGAGACATGTTTTGCGGCATTACAGAACCCTATAATGTCCTTGAACTAGGGGTTACGCTGAAGTTGATTCTGGTATCATGCAACAGTCCATAGTTTGATGGGGGCATGAGGGGCCACCAAGCATGGGTCAACAGGCGTGTTGGTTGTAGTTGCTTGTATAGGCATGAGCTGAGGACTGAGAGGGTGTCATTCAATGAGAAGCTGGATGGTGGTGTTGGAGCAGGAGGTCAGTCTTGGTGTCTACCCAGTCAGGAACTGAGGATAAGGAGGGTTGAATAAGGGGAAGATAATGGTTCAGGGTTTGGTATGAGAAGGTAGGAGAGACAAAGGGGTGAGGGGAGAGGCAATACATAAAAGACTAGACAATAAAGGTCAGTTTGAGTGTTTTATCAGAATCTTTGGCATCCTGATTTTATTCCTAGGAACAGTCTAGTATCAGGAACGTTTTGAATAATGCTAGAACAGTATATTTGTCGCGTGGTTTTGAAAAATAGTATTACTAGCAAATGAAAAAGGGGGTTGAATATACATAAGGGAGGGGTTTCCCTCCTCCGCCTGCCCTCCAGGGCCTAAGTTGCCAGGGCTGGCCATGAAGACCCGCCTGGCGTGGGGGAGGTCCCAGTCTTCTGGACCAAGTGTTCAGCCCAGGAGATCTGTGACCCGCTGTCCGACCAGCGACCCTAACATACCAGAAAAACAGAGGGACAGCTTTCCTGGCATGTGCGCTCTGCTGGGTCCAACTGCGAGCTCCCTTTCCAGTTTGAAAATTTGGAATGCTTTTGATTGATTTAATTTGTGAGACATAGAAGTTTTGAAAAGAGAATAATACTGTCTTTCTGTCTTTTATAAATCCCTAACTTACAAAAAGGTCACCATCATTGATAAATCTCAGTTCTGTAATTCTTGTATTCAATGATGAAGTCTTCGATTTAAGCTAATTAAATAAAGCTAAAATAATAAAATAAAAAAGACAAGCTATATTGTCATGTGTTTTTAAGTCTATTACAAAATAGAAAAATTGATTTTTTGATTTCCCTCCTGAAAATTGAAAGTTTACAGTTCAATATTATTGTATTTTCTATAAATATTAATTAGATATTCAGTGATGCGGTATTTTATGCTCTATAAACATATAAGATTGTAATTCATTTTTGAACATAAGAGAAAACTTTCAGCTCTTGTTCTCTGAGAGGAAATAATTTTTGTTACTTTATTTTCACCTGAAAGACAGCAATTGAATAAGCCAAACTCTTCTCACCTCTGCCAAGTTGTAGCTTACCATCATTCCCCAATGTATTTACATAACATTTATCACATATAGTAGATTTTCTTTTTAATTTTTACATTTTTCATTTTCTAATCTTTTTTAGAGAATGTTTTATAGAGATTTATTAAATATAGCAGATTTTCTTTTTCATTTTTTTTATTTTTCATTTTATAATCTTTTTTTTTTTTTTTGGTTTTTGGGTCACACCCGGCAGTGCTCAGGGGTTACTCCTGGCTGTCTGCTCAGAAATAGCTCCTGGCAGGCACGGGGGACCATATGGGACACTGGGATTCGAACCAACCACCTTTGGTCCTGGATCGGCTGCTTGCAAGGCAAACACCGCTGTGCTATCTCTCCGGGCCCATTATAATCTTTTTTTAGAGAATTGTTGATCTTTAATTATACAGATTCTAAGCAGTAATAGTGTATACATCTTTGAATTTTAATGTCATTGGTCATTACATATCCACAAATTAAATATTATATTATTAGATCTTTGTTAAAATATAATTAAAATGCTATATTATGTCTATCATCATTAGAAGTAATCATCATGCAATGATACAGCTAATTACTTTTTGTTACCAGAAATTCTGTACCAGTATATATATAAAAAACCATTATTATTTATATTATTACATTTTTATGATTTAAAATTAAAACATTTTAATATTTTCACCTAACTCTAAGTTTATTGATTAATGAAAGTAATTGAAAAAAGTTAAATTAAGAATTAAAGAATAAGTGCAGAAGATTTTATCAGATACATATATATCAGATAGATTATAGCATGTATGGTACAAGACAAGCAGACAAATAGACAAACAGACAAACAGAAAAACAGCAGCTCAGAAACTTTACAGACTCAAAACAATTCTTAAAAGAAAAACTGAACGGCCTACTTTAAGACAAGACTGACCAACAGATACATCAAATTTCGATTTAAAGATGTCATTATCTCCCAGGACAATTCTTTCTCTCAATGTCAATGGACTAAATGCACCAGTTAAGAGACACAGAGAGGCCAAATGGATCAAAAAAATCAATCCAACCTTCTGCTGTCTACAAGAAACACACCTGAATAGTTAGAACAAACATAGACTCAAAATAAAAGGCTGGAAGAAAATCATCCAAGCAAACAACACCCATTAAAAAGCTGGAGAGGCCATACTAATATCAGATGATGCAAACTTTATACTTAGGAAAGTTGTAAGAGACAAAGATGGACATTTTGTATTAATCAAGGGATATGTACAGCAGGAAGAAATCACTCTCCTAAACATATATGCACCGAATGAGGGGCCAGCAAAATATTTAATAAAATTGTTGACAAATCTGAAAAATAATATCAATAACAACACAATAATTCTGGGAGACCTCAATACGGCATTGTCAACACTTGACAGGTCAACCAGACTGAAAACCAATAAGAATATACAAGACCTGAACAGAGAAATGGAAGAAAGAGGCGTAGTAGATATATACAGGACACTCCACCCCCAGAAGCCTGGATAAACATTCTTCTCTAATGTACATGGGACATTCTCCAGGATAGACTACATGCTAGCCCATAAAACATACCTCCATAATATCAAGAGGAAAGAAATTTTGCAGGCTACCTTCACTGACCACAAGGCCCTGAAATTATATGTGAACTACAAAGGGACACAGAAGAAAAACTTTAATACATGGAAGTTAAACAGCCTAATACATTGGGTCCGAGATGAAATCAAAGAGGAAATCAAAAACTTCCTAGAAACAAATGACAATGGAGACACATAATATCAGAACGTATGGGACACAGCAAAAGCAGTACAGAGAGGAAAATTTATAGCTTTGCAAGTACACGTCAGGAAGGAAGAAAGGGCCTATATGAATAGTTTGATGATGCAGCTCATAGAATTAGAAAGTACTCAACAAAAGGACCCAAAAATAGGGAGACAGAGGAAATAACAAAGCTGAGAGCAGAAATCAATGAAGTGGAAACCCGAGAAAACAATCCAAAAAATCAACGAAAGCAGAAGTTGGCTCTTTAAAAAAAATAAACAAGATTGATAGACCACTGGCAAAACTAACAAAGAATGAGAGAGAAACTTGATAACTCATATTAGGAATGAAAAAGGAGAGATCACTAATGATATGGCAGAGATACAAAGGGTAATCAGAAACAACTTTGAGAAAATCTATGCCACTAAAAATGAAAACCTGGAAGAAATGGATAAATTCTTGGACTCTTATAATCTTCCAGGGTTGAATGAGGAGGATGTAGCATATCTAAACACACCCATCACTATTAAGGAAATTAAGACAGTAATCAAATGTCTGCCCAAAAACAAAAGCCCAGGCCCAGATGTATTTACTAATGAATTCTTTCAAACCTTTCAAGAGGAACTTCTACCAATCCTGGCAAGACTCTTTCATGAAATCAAAAAAACAAGAACACTTCCAAATAGCTTTTATGAAGCCAACATCACCTTGATACATAAACCAGAGATGCTACCAAAAAAGAAAATTACAGACCAATATCACTGATGAATACAGATGCAAAGATCCTCAACAAATTCCTGGCAAATAGGATTCAATGCCTCATTAAGAAGATCATCCACTACAATCAAGTAGGTTTCATCCCAGCAATGCAAGGCTGGTTTAACATCCGTAGATCTATCTCCAGTTTTTAGCTTTTTTCTGAGTCTAAATTCCACAGCAGGTCATCTTCTGTGCCACCCATTTGATTGCTGATGCCTGTCTTCCAAAAATTATTGATAATCATTTCTGTTGGTATGTCTTCCTGTGATGTTTTAACCCAGGATGTCACGAGAGATAGGCCAGCCAGGAAAAGGTGCAGTGGAAACTCACAATGCACCTGTGCCCTCATTGGACCGGCCGCCACTGCCACCCCACCCCAGCCTTTGTTTATAACGCGCACCCAAACTTTGATTTCTTTTGTTGTTAGATAATTTTGCACGTTATACTCGAATATATACGGTATACCATCATGATGATCAACAGATATAATATATATTCCTAAGTAAGTTATACTCTCCTATCTAATTTGCATGGATCCCCAATAATTAATTTGGTGTCAAATGTTTTTGTTCTTTAGCCAGATAGTTTACTGTCTAGAAATACTGATGTAAAATTAAGTAACCAGGATGCTCTCTTTCCAGGAATTGGAATTGGATTTGAGAGAGACAATCATCCTTGAAAGTAGATTAATTGTAGACCATGTGAACTTGGGAATTGACTTCAGGAGAAATAGAGAAATGCATAAAATAGGACCTAAGAAAATAATGAGAAAAGTAGTTTTTCAGATACTTGATTGCTAAATTTTTCCTTTCAATCAAATACAATTTATTACATTTCCTTAAAAATGTATTGTTTAATAAAATATGATTTTATATTTAAATTCTCTTCTGAATATACCATTTTAAAATATATGATGCTGCCTCTTGTGAATCTGCCTGCAAAGTAGAATTGAGTAAAAGGAAATGACAACTTTATGAATGAAATAGTTTTCTTTTTTTTTTTTTAATTTTTTTTTTATTTAAACACCTTGATTACATACATGATTGTGTTTGGGTTTCAGTCATAAAAGGAACACCACCCATCACCAGTGCAACATTCCCATCACCCAAGTCCCAAATCTCCCTCCTCCCCACCCAACCCCCGCCTGTACCCTAAACAGGCTCTACATTTCCCTCATACATTCTCAATATTAGGACAGTTCAAAATGTAGTTATTTCTCTAACTAAACTCATCACTCTTTGTGGTGAGCTTCCTGAGGTGAGCTGGAACTTCCAGCTCTTTTCTCTTTTGTGTCTGAAAATTATTATTACAAGGGTGTCTTTCATTTTTCTTAAAACCCATAGATGAGTGAGACCATTCTGCGTTTTTCTCTCTCTCTCTGACTTATTTCACTCAGCATAATAGATTCCGTGTACATCCATGTATAGGAAAATTTCATGACTTCATCTCTCCTGACAGCTGCATAATATTCCATTGTGTATATGTACCACAGTTTCTTTAGCCATTCGTCTGTTGAAGGGCATCTTGGTTGTTTCCAGAGTCTTGCTATGGTAAATAGAGCTGCAATGAATATAGGTGTAAGGAAGGGGTTTTTGTATTGTATTTTTGTGTTCCTAGGGTATATTCCTAGGAGTGGTATAGCTGGATCGTATGGGAGCTCGATTTCCAGTTTTTGGAGGAATCTCCATATCGCTTTCCATAAAGGTTGAAGTAGACGGTATTCCCACCAGCAGTGGATAAGAGTTCCTTTCTCTCCACATCCCCGCCAACACTGTTTATTCTCATTCTTTGTGATGTGTGCCATTCTCTGGGTTGTGAGGTGGTATCTCATCGTTGTTTTGATTTGCATCTCCCTGATGATTAGTGATGTGGAACATTTTTTCATGTGTCTTTTGGCCATGCGTATTTCTTCTTTGTCAAAGTGTCTGTTCATTTCTTCTCCCCATTTTTTGATGGGGTTAGATGTTTTTTTCTTGTAAAGTTCTGTCAGTGCCTTGTATATTCTGGAGATTAGCCCCTTATCTGATGGGTATTGGGTGAATAGTTTCTCCCACTCAGTGGGTGGCTCTTGTATCCTGGGCACTATTTCCTTTGAGGTGCAGAAGCTTCTCAGCTTAATATATTCCCATCTGTTAATCTCTGTTTTCACTTGCTTGGAGAGTGCAGTTTCCTCCTTGAAGATGCCTGTAATGTCCTGGAGTGTTTTGCCTATGTGCTGTTCTATATATCTTATGGTTTTGGGGCTGATATCGAGGTCTTTAATCCATTTGGATTTTACCTTCGTACATGATGTTAGCTGGGGGTCTAAGTTTAATTTTTTGCAAGTGGCTATCCAATTGTGCCAACACCACTTGTTGAAGAGGCTTTCCCTGCTCCATTTAGGATTTCCTGCTCCTTTATCAAAAATTAGATGGTTGTATCTCTGGGGAACATTTTCTGAGTATTCAAGCCTATTCCACTGATCTGAGGACCTATCCTTATTCCAATACCATGCTGTTTTGATAACTGTTGCTTTGTAGTACAGTTTAAAGTTGGGAAAAGTAATTCCTCCCATATTCTTTTTCCCAATGATTGCTTTAGCTATTCGAGGGTGTTATTGTTCCAAATGAATTTCAAAAGTGTCTGATCCACTTCTTTGAAGAATGTCATGGGTATCTTTAGAGGGATGGCATTAAATCTGTATAATGCCTTGGGGAGTATTGACATTTTGATGATGTTAATCCTGCCAATCCATGAGCAGGGTATGTGTTTCCATTTCCGTGTGTCCTCTCTTATTTCTTGGAGCAGAGTTTTATAGTTTTCTTTGTATAGGTCCTTCACATATTTAGTCAAGTTGATTCCAAGATATTTGAGTTTGTGTGGTACTATTGTGAATGGGGTTGTTTTCTTAATGTCCATTTCATCCTTATTACTATTGGTATATAGAAAGGCCTTTGATTTTTGTGTGTTAATTTTGTAGCCTGCCACCTTGCTATATGAGTCTATTGTTTCTAGAAGCTTTTTGATAGAGTCTTTAGGGTTTTCTAAGTAGAGTATCATGTCATCTGCAAACAGTGAGAGCTTGACTTCTTCCTTTCTTATCTGGATTCCCTTGATATCCTTTTCTTGCCTAATCGCTATAGCAAGTACTTCCAGTGCTATGTTTAATAGGAGTGGTGAGAGAGGACAGCCTTGTCTTGTGCCAGAATTTAGAGGGAAGGCTTTCAGTTTTTCTCCATTGAGGATAATATTTGCCACTGGCTTGTGGTAGATGGCCTTCACTCTATTGAGAAAGGTTCCCTCCATTCCCATCTTGCTGAGAGTTTTGATCAAGAATGGGTGTTGGACCTTATCAAATGCTTTCTCTGCATCTATTGATATGATCATGTGGTTTTTATTTTTCTTGTTATTGATGTTGTGTATTATGTTGATAGATTTACGGATGTTAAACCAGCCTTGCATTCCTGGGATGAAACCTACTTGATCGTAGTGGATGATCTTCTTAATGAGGCATTGAATCCTATTTGCCAGGATTTTGTTGAGGATCTTTGCATCTGCATTCATCAGTGATATTGGTCTGTAATTTTCTTTTTTTGCTAGCGTCTCTGTCTGGTTTAGGTATCAAGGTGATGTTGGCTTCATAAAAGCTATTTGGAAGTGTTTCTGTTTGTTCAATTTCATGAAAGAGTCTTGCCAAGATTGGCAGTAGTTCCTCTTGGAAAGTTTGATAGAATTCATTAGTGAATCCATCTGGACCTGGGCTTTTGTTTTTCGGCAGACATTTGATTACTGTTTTAATTTCATCAATGGTGATGGGGGTGTTTAGATATGCTACATCCTCTTCCTTCAACCGTGGAAGATTATAAGAGTCCAAGAATTTATCCATTTCTTCCAGGTTCTCATTTTTAGTGGCGTAGAGTTTTTCAAAGTAGTTTCTGATTACCCTTTGAATCTCTGTCATATCAGTAGTGATCTCTCCTTTTTCATTCCTGATACGAGTTATCAAGTTTCTCTCTCTCTCTTTCTTTGTTAGGTTTGCCAGTGGTCTATCAATCTTGTTTATTTTTTCAGAGAACCAACTTCTGCTTTCGTTGATCTTTCGGATTGTTTTTTGAGTTTCCAATTCGTTGATTTCTGCTCTCAGCTTTGTTATTTCCTTCTGTCTTCCTATTCTTGGGTCCTTTTGTTGAGCATTTTCTAGTTCTATTAGCTGTGTCATTAAGCTACTCAGGTAAGCTCCTTCTTCCTTCCTGATGTGTGCTTGCAAAGCTATAAATTTTCCTCTCAGTACTGCTTTTGCTGTGTCCCATAAGTTCTGAGAGTTTGTGTCTTTATTGTCATTTGTTTCCAGGAACCTTTTGATTTCCTCCTTGATTTCATCTCGGACCCACTGGTTATTGAGCATGAGGCTGTTTAACTTCCAGGTGTTAAAGTGTTTCTTCTGAGTCCCTTTGGAGTTCACAAATAATTTCAGAGCCTTGTGGTCAGCGAAGGTAGTCTGCAAAATTTCTATCCTCTTGATCTTATGGAGGCATGTTTTATGTGCCAGCATGTAGTCTATCCTGGAGAATGTCCCATGTACATTGGAGAAGAATGTGTATCCAGGTTTCTGGGGATGGAGTGTCCTATATATATCCACTAGGCCTCTTTCTTCCATTTCTCTCCTCAGGTCTAGTATATTCTTGTTGGGTTTCAGTCTGGTTGACCTGTCCAGTGTTGACAAAGCCGTGTTAAGGTCCCCCACAATTATTGTGTTGTTGTTGATATTATTTTTCAGATTTGTCAACAGTTGTATTAAATATTTTGCTGGCCCCTCATTCGGTGCATATATGTTTAGGAGAGTGAATTCTTCCTGCTCTACGTACCCCTTGATTAATATAAAATGTCCGTCTTTGTCCCTTACAACCTTCCTGAGTATAAAGTTTGCATTATCTGATATTAGTATGGCCACTCCAGCTTTTTTATGGGTGTTGTTTGCTTGGATAACTTTTCTCCAGCCTTTTATTTTGAGTCTATGTTTGTTCTGACTATTCAGGTGCGTTTCTTGTAGGCAGCAGAAGGTTGGATTGAGTTTTTTGATCCATTTAGCCACTCTGTGTCTCTTAACTGGTGCATTTAGTCCATTGACGTTGAGAGAAAGAATTGTCCTGGGATTTAACGCCATCTTTATTTCAAAATTTGGTGTGTCTTTTGGGTAGTCTTGTCTTAGATTAGGTCTTTCAGTTTTTCTCTTAAGACTGGTTTTGTGTCTGTGAAGTTTCTGAGCTGTTTTTTTGTCTGTGAAACCATGTATTCTTCCATCAAACCGGAAAGTGAGTTTTGCTGGGTATAGTATTCTGGGTGAAGCATTCATTTCATTCAGTCTTGTCACAATATCCCACCACTGCTTTCTGGCATTGAGCGTTTCTGGTGACAGGTCTGCTGTAAATCTCAGGGAAGCTTGCTTGAACATGATTTCCCCTTTTGATCTTGCTGTTTTCAGAATTCTGTCTCTATCTGTGGGATTTGTCATTGTGACTAGGATGTGTCTTGGGGTGGTTTTTCTGGGGTCTCTTTTGGTTGGTACTCTTCGGGCATGCAGGATTTGATCACATATATTCTTTAGCTCTGGAAGTTTCTCTTTAATGATGTTCTTGACCATTGATTCTTCCTGGAAATTTTCTTCCTGGGTCTCTGGGACTCCAATGATTCTTAAGTTGTTTCTGTTGATCTTATCATAGACTTCTATTTTCGTCTGTTCCCATTCTTTGACTAATTTTTCCATTGTCTGCTCATTTGCTTTAAGTTTTTTGTCCAATCTCTCCTGCTGTATGGAATTGTTATGTATCTCATCTTCCACAGCACCAAGTCTATTCTCAGCTTCTGATACCCTGTCCCAGAGCTTATCCATTTTGTCATTCACTTCGTTTACTGACTTTTTCAGTCCTGTTAGTTGACATGTTATTTCAGTTTGGAGTTTTGTCATTTCTGCCTTCATATTTTCTTGGTTCTTATTAGTGTTCTGTTCAACTCGATCCATGGTTTCTTGGAGTCTGTTGAGCACCTTCCATATTGCTAGTCTAAAGTCCTTATCTGAGAGGTTGATTAGTTGTTCAGTCATTATCTGGTCCTCAGAATTGTCATCTTCATTCTCTATGTCTGATGCTGGCCTGCGTTGTTTCCCCATTGTCACACTTGTATTGTGGGTTTTTCTACGTGTTGTAGTGGTATTCATTGTCTATATGATGTAGGCAGCACACTCCTCTGGCTCCTCCCTTTCTGGATGGGCTGACTTGCCTCTAAGGGAGGGGAGTCCTCCGTGGATGAAGCCTCACACTGGGTCAAATCTTAGGCCCGAGCATGCAACAGAGAAGACAGTCCAGAGAGAAATGTTTGCTTCTGTGATATAGCGCCGTTCTTAGTGTGATTTTTCCTTCTTGTTGCAATGGAGTTCTTTCCTTAGAAAGAGTGCACGGCCGCGTAGCGAAGCGGAGCGGCCGTGCTCCTCTGAGCCTCTTTTTGCCCCACTCGCAAGAGTTTCATGCAAGAGGACAGTAGACAGACATAGACAGGTCACACTCACAGTCTTTCACAACTGAGCCCCACTGGGCCGGTGTACTTTTGCGGATTTTCCCCGCCTGGTGTCACACACAGGGAGCCAGCTTTTGCAAAGGTTAGCCGGTTTTTATGCTCTGAAGTCCCTCCCTGAAAATGGCGTCTGGGCGAGCGAGGTTTCTGGAGGCTCTTTTTGCCCCACTCGCAAGAGTTTCACGCAAGAGGACAGTAGACAGACATAGACAGGTCACACTCACAGTCTTTCACAGCTGAGCCCCACTGGGCCGGTGTACTTTTGCGGATTTTCCCTGCCTGGTGTCACACACAGGGAGCCAGCTTTTGCAAAGGTTAGCCGGTTTTTATGCTCTGAAGTCCCTCCCTGAAAATGGCGTCTGGGCGAGCGAGGTTTCTGGAGGCTCTTTTTGCCCCACTCGCAAGAGTTTCACGCAAGAGGACAGTAGACAGACATAGACAGGTCACACTCACAGTCTTTCACAGCTGAGCCCCACTGGGCCGGTGTACTTTCGCGGATTTTCCCCGCCTGGTGTCACACACAGGGAGCCATGAAATAGTTTTCTAATAAGAATTAGCTTTTAGTTTATTAAATCCTAATAATGTTATGATAAACAAAGGTTATGTTTTAATATTTTTTTCTATTTTTCAGATCAGATGATAGAATTGGCTTGCTTTTATGGTTAGTAATATATTACACATAAGTCTCATGTTGTTTATAATAATTACCAATAATTTATGCAATACATATCAGAAGTAATCACACTAGTTTACTTAGAGTTTGATTTATTTACTTTGTACTGGGTTTATATAACCTTAGGACAATCTTTGGGTTCTCCCAGCAGTGCTCATGATACCACGTGTTTTGAATTATTAAGCATATGGCTCCCACAGGCAAATTATGCTCTCTCATTCTTTGAAACATTTATTTGGATGCTTAGTTTTAATTTTAAATTAAAAAATAATAAGATTAACATGCAGTGTTAATCCTAGTGTACCTTATTTTTTATAATATCTTCTTTTTTATTAAAAAGTACAAAAAAGGAAAAATTATGGAAGCACTAATATGTGAATAAAGATCATACATTACCTGTTTGGTAATTGGTTTTACCCAAAGAGAAAGCAAGCTTTTTTACAACTCTGACAGAAATAGTTACACAATTTGAGAAAGGTCTTTGAAAGGTTTCTAACTTGTCATGAAAATTGGGAGATATGGTCCTGTCAGCTTTGATGATTATATTTCAAAGGACTGTTTCCCAAATATATGGCAAAGAAATTCCCAATTTAAAAGACTGGCAAGAAACTTTTTAAAAGATTTACATCTCAAAGAAGAGTAAAGGAATTCCAATTACAAGTATTCCAAAGTAAAAGCTCATAAAAAGGGGAGGTCAGAGAATTTGTGCTCAGCTAGATTCTCTGAGGGTGAATGCAAAGAACAAGTTCAGGGGTCTAGAGGCATTAAGAAGCACTGCTGCTTTTGTGAAGCTACAAGAAATGTTAACTTACACTTTTGAATCAAAATAATAAAATAAGAATTAGAGCTTTGTTGGGAACTAACAATAAATTCCTCTCAAATATCTAAGTTCTTAGTTGAGATATAGCTATATCTCAATTTGTAATTACACAAATAAAAGCCAAATTAGCAGGAAAAACAGTTTTAATTTTACATATACACATGTAACATATATAATATATGTACATAAAGTAAATATCATTGCATTTATTTTAAATAAAAATATAGAATCAAGTGGTTAACATAATATAAACAAGGAGCAAAGATTTAGTTCATTTTTATAACAATTATTTTGCTCGTAGGCACGTAAAGAGATATGTATCACAAAAGTTAAATTTATTCTATAAGGAGCTACATTTGCAACTCTATAAATGAGTTTATTTGGTATAAAATTATTCTGCGTGGCTCCCTGTGTGTGACACCAGGCGGGGAAAATCCGCAAAAGTACACCGGCCCAGTGGGGCTCAGTTGTGAAAGACTGTGAGTGTGACCTGTCTATGTCTGTCTACTGTCCTCTTGCATGAAACTCTTGCGAGTGGGGCAAAAAGAGCCTCCAGAAACCTCGCTCGCCCAGACGCCATTTTCAGGGAGGGACTTCAGAGCATAAAAACCGGCTAACCTTTGCAAAAGCTGGCTCCCTGTGTGTGACACCAGGCGGGGAAAATCCGCAAAAGTACACCGGCCCAGTGGGGCTCAGTTGTGAAAGACTGTGAGTGTGACCTGTCTATGTCTGTCTACTGTCCTCTTGCATGAAACTCTTGCGAGTGGGGCAAAAAGAGGCTCAGAGGAGCACGGCCGCTCCGCTTCGCTACGCGGCCGTGCACTCTTTCTAAGGAAAGAACTCCATTGCAACAAGAAGGAAAAATCACACTAAGAACGGCGCTATATCACAGAAGCAAACATTTCTCTCTGGACTGTCTTCTCTGTTGCATGCTCGGGCCTAAGATTTGACCCAGTGTGAGGCTTCATCCACGGAGGACTCCCCTCCCTTAGAGGCAAGTCAGCCCATCCAGAAAGGGAGGAGCCAGAGGAGTGTGCTGCCTACATCATATAGACAATGAATACCACTACAACACGTAGAAAAACCCACAATACAAGTGTGACAATGGGGAAACAACGCAGGCCAGCATCAGACATAGAGAATGAAGATGACAATTCTGAGGACCAGATAATGACTGAACAACTAATCAACCTCTCAGATAAGGACTTTAGACTAGCAATATGGAAGGTGCTCAACAGACTCCAAGAAACCATGGATCGAGTTGAACAGAACACTAATAAGAACCAAGAAAATATGAAGGCAGAAATGACAAAACTCCAAACTGAAATAACATGTCAACTAACAGGACTGAAAAAGTCAGTAAACGAAGTGAATGACAAAATGGATAAGCTCTGGGACAGGGTATCAGAAGCTGAGAATAGACTTGGTGCTGTGGAAGATGAGATACATAACAATTCCATACAGCAGGAGAGATTGGACAAAAAACTTAAAGCAAATGAGCAGACAATGGAAAAATTAGTCAAAGAATGGGAACAGACGAAAATAGAAGTCTATGATAAGATCAACAGAAACAACTTAAGAATCATTGGAGTCCCAGAGACCCAGGAAGAAAATTTCCAGGAAGAATCAATGGTCAAGAACATCATTAAAGAGAAACTTCCAGAGCTAAAGAATATATGTGATCAAATCCTGCATGCCCGAAGAGTACCAACCAAAAGAGACCCCAGAAAAACCACCCCAAGACACATCCTAGTCACAATGACAAATCCCACAGATAGAGACAGAATTCTGAAAACAGCAAGATCAAAAGGGGAAATCATGTTCAAGCAAGCTTCCCTGAGATTTACAGCAGACCTGTCACCAGAAACGCTCAATGCCAGAAAGCAGTGGTGGGATATTGTGACAAGACTGAATGAAATGAATGCTTCACCCAGAATACTATACCCAGCAAAACTCACTTTCCGGTTTGATGGAAGAATACATGGTTTCACAGACAAAAAGCAGCTCAGAAACTTCACAGACACAAAACCAGTCTTAAGAGAAAAACTGAAAGACCTAATCTAAGACAAGACTACCCAAAAGACACACCAAATTTTGAAATAAAGATGGCGTTAAATCCCAGGACAATTCTTTCTCTCAACGTCAATGGACTAAATGCACCAGTTAAGAGACACAGAGTGGCTAAATGGATCAAAAAACTCAATCCAACCTTCTGCTGCCTACAAGAAACGCACCTGAATAGTCAGAACAAACATAGACTCAAAATAAAAGGCTGGAGAAAAGTTATCCAAGCAAACAACACCCATAAAAAAGCTGGAGTGGCCATACTAATATCAGATAATGCAAACTTTATACTCAGGAAGGTTGTAAGGGACAAAGACGGACATTTTATATTAATCAAGGGGTACGTAGAGCAGGAAGAATTCACTCTCCTAAACATATATGCACCGAATGAGGGGCCAGCAAAATATTTAATACAACTGTTGACAAATCTGAAAAATAATATCAACAACAACACAATAATTGTGGGGGACCTTAACACGGCTTTGTCAACACTGGACAGGTCAACCAGACTGAAACCCAACAAGAATATACTAGACCTGAGGAGAGAAATGGAAGAAAGAGGCCTAGTGGATATATATAGGACACTCCATCCCCAGAAACCTGGATACACATTCTTCTCCAATGTACATGGGACATTCTCCAGGATAGACTACATGCTGGCACATAAAACATACCTCCATAAGATCAAGAGGATAGAAATTTTGCAGACTACCTTCGCTGACCACAAGGCTCTGAAATTATTTGTGAACTCCAAAGGGACTCAGAAGAAACACTTTAACACCTGGAAGTTAAACAGCCTCATGCTCAATAACCAGTGGGTCCGAGATGAAATCAAGGAGGAAATAAAAAGGTTCCTGGAAACAAATGACAATAAAGACACAAACTCTCAGAACTTATGGGACACAGCAAAAGCAGTACTGAGAGGAAAATTTATAGCTTTGCAAGCACACATCAGGAAGGAAGAAGGAGCTTACCTGAGTAGCTTAATGACACAGCTAATAGAACTAGAAAATGCTCAACAAAAGGACCCAAGAATAGGAAGACAGAAGGACATAACAAAGCTGAGAGCAGAAATCAACGAAGTGGAAACTCAAAAAACAATCCGAAAGATCAACGAAAGCAGAAGTTGGTTCTTTGAAAAAATAAACAAGATTGATAGACCACTGGCAAACCTAACAAAGAAAGAGAGAGAGAGAAACTTGATAACTCGTATCAGGAATGAAAAAGGAGAGATCACTACTGATATGACAGAGATTCAAAGGGTAATCAGAAACTACTTTGAAAAACTCTACGCCACTAAAAATGAGAACCTGGAAGAAATGGATAAATTCTTGGACTCTTATAATCTTCCACGGTTGAAGGAAGAGGATGTAGCATATCTAAACACCCCCATCACCATTGATGAAATTAAAACAGTAATCAAATGTCTGCCGAAAAACAAAAGCCCAGGTCCAGATGGATTCACTAATGAATTCTATCAAACTTTCCAAGAGGAACTACTGCCAATCTTGGCAAGACTCTTTCATGAAATTGAACAAACAGAAACACTTCCAAATAGCTTTTATGAAGCCAACATCACCTTGATACCTAAACCAGACAGAGACGCTACCAAAAAAGAAAATTACAGACCAATATCACTGATGAATGCAGATGCAAAGATCCTCAACAAAATCCTGGCAAATAGGATTCAATGCCTCGTTAAGAAGATCATCCACTACGATCAAGTAGGTTTCATCCCAGGAATGCAAGGCTGGTTTAACATCCGTAAATCTATCAACATAATACACAACATCAATAACAAGAAAAATAAAAACCACATGATCATATCAATAGATGCAGAGAAAGCATTTGATAAGATCCAACACCCATTCTTGATCAAAACTCTCAGCAAGATGGGAATGGAGGGAACCTTTCTCAATATAGTGAAGGCCATCTACCACAAGCCAGTGGCAAATATTATCCTCAATGGAGAAAAACTGAAAGCCTTCCCTCTAAATTCTGGCACAAGACAAGGCTGTCCTCTCTCACCACTCCTATTCAACATAGCACTGGAAGTACTTGCTATAGCGATTAGGCAAGAAAAGGATATCAAGGGAATCCAGATAGGAAAGGAAGAAGTCAAGCTCTCACTGTTTGCAGATGACATGATACTCTACTTAGAAAACCCTAAAGACTCTATCAAAAAGCTTCTAGAAACAATAGACTCATATAGCAAGGTAGCAGGCTACAAAATTAACACACAAAAATCAATGGCCTTTCTATATACCAATAGTAATAAGGATGAAATGGACATTAAGAAAACAACCCCATTCACAATAGTACCACACAAACTCAAATATCTTGGAATCAACTTGACTAAATATGTGAAGGACCTATACAAAGAAAACTATAAAACTCTGCTCCAAGAAATAAGAGAGGACACACGGAAATGGAAACACATACCCTGCTCATGGATTGGCAGGATTAACATCATCAAAATGTCAATACTCCCCAAGGCATTATACAGATTTAATGCCATCCCTCTAAAGATACCCATGACATTCTTCAAAGAAGTGGATCAGACACTTTTTCATTTGGAACAATAAACACCCTCGAATAGCTAAAGCAATCATTGGGAAAAAGAATATGGGAGGAATTACTTTTCCCAACTTTAAACTGTACTACAAAGCAACAGTTATCAAAACAGCATGGTATTGGAATAAGGATAGGTCCTCAGATCAGTGGAATAGGCTTGAATACTCAGAAAATGTTCCCCAGAGATACAACCATCTAATTTTTGATAAAGGAGCAGGAAATCCTAAATGGAGCAGGGAAAGCCTCTTCAACAAGTGGTGTTGGCACAATTGGATAGCCACTTGCAAAAAATTAAACTTAGACCCCCAGCTAACATCATGTACAAAGGTAAAATCCAAATGGATTAAAGACCTCGATATCAGCCCCAAAACCATAAGATATATAGAACAGCACATAGGCAAAACACTCCAGGACATTACAGGCATCTTCAAGGAGGAAACTGCACTCTCCAAGCAAGTGAAAGCAGAGATTAACAGATGGGAATATATTAAGCTGAGAAGCTTCTGCACCTCAAAGGAAATAGTGCCCAGGATACAAGAGCCACCCACTGAGTGGGAGAAACTATTCACCCAATACCCATCAGATAATGGGCTAATCTCCAAAATATACAAGGCACTGACAGAACTTTACAAGAAAAAAACATCTAACCCCATCAAAAAATGGGGAGAAGAAATGAACAGACACTTTGACAAAGAAGAAATACGCATGGCCAAAAGACACATGAAAAAATGTTCCACATCACTAATCATCAGGGAGATGCAAATCAAAACAACGATGAGATACCACCTCACACCCCAGAGAATGGCACACATCACAAAGAATGAGAATAAACAGTGTTGGCGGGGATGTGGAGAGAAAGGAACTCTTATCCACTGCTGGTGGGAATGCTGTCTAGTTCAACCTTTATGGAAAGCGATATGGAGATTCCTCCAAAAACTGGAAATCGAGCTCCCATACGATCCAGCTATACCACTCCTAGGAATATACCCTAGGAACACAAAAATACAATACAAAAACCCCTTCCTTACACCTATATTCATTGCAGCTCTATTTACCATAGCAAGACTCTGGAAACAACCAAGATGCCCTTCAACAGACGAATGGCTAAAGAAACTGTGGTACATATACACAATGGAATATTATGCAGCTGTCAGGAGAGATGAAGTCATGAAATTTTCCTATACATGGATGTACATGGAATCTATTATGCTGAGTGAAATAAGTCAGAGAGAGAGAGAAAAACGCAGAATGGTCTCACTCATCTATGGGTTTTAAGAAAAATGAAAGACACACTTGTAATAATAATTTTCAGACACAAAAGAGAAAAGAGCTGGAAGTTCCAGCTCACCTCAGGAAGCTCACCACAAAGAGTGATGAGTTTAGTTAGAGAAATAACTACATTTTGAACTGTCCTAATATTGAGAATGTATGAGGGAAATGTAGAGCCTGTTTAGGGTACAGGCGGGGGTTGGGTGGGGAGGAGGGAGATTTGGGACTTGGGTGATGGGAATGTTGCACTGGTGATGGGTGGTGTTCCTTTTATGACTGAAACCCAAACACAATCATGTATGTAATCAAGGTGTTTAAATAAAAAAAAATTTAAAAAAAAAAAAAGAACAGAAGAAAAAGAAACTCCAAGATTGGAGCTTCAACACATTGCTGCATACTGATAATTTTTTAATGTTAGTTTTATTATAAAATATATTTATCTGTCATATAACTAAACAGTAGTGATTCTCAACTGTCACCTTGCAGTTCCTGTGACCAGAGACTTTAGTTTTTGGGGGTACTTTCTGGAACAATGTTGCTAAAGATCTTTTGATGCATTTCCTGTGCCTTCTAGAGACATTAGTTCTTTTAGGTATTTTCTGGAACAATGTTGCAAAAAATCTTTTGAAACCAGGCACTAAAGATGAACTTGAGTGAATATTTTTGTTTCTCAATAAACCCTCCGCAGGGTTGCAGGAGAAGGGGGGCTTTGGTGGTGGGAATGTTGCACTAGTGAAGGGGTTATTCTGTTTATGACTAAAACCCAACTACAAACATGCTTATAATCATGGTGCTTAAATAAATATATATAAAAATAAAAAAAAAATTATTCTGCAAGTACTTTAAAGAAATAACAAATTAAAAAATTCATAAAGAGATATTTGTATATCTAAAGGAAATCTATATTATAACTATGTCTCTTTTACCCATACTAGAAAGTGGATGAGCAGATTCGATTATCCTATTGAAGGATTTGGTACTAATGTAAATCTGCAAATCAGGATATTCTTATTTATATTTAATTTTGGTAAATTCCATTTCCTCTATTCTACTGTTTTCTAAGCATTTTGTTTTAAATATAGAAATTACTAGAGACTATGTTTTAGATTATTTTATGCAGTTACTCAGTTTTCCAGACCTGGAAACTTCCTTGCATAGAGGGAAAATTTTGATATCAAACAATTATTTCTTCTCCTGTTAATCTATATTTAAGGGGCCAGAGCGATGGAACAGCAGTAGGGCATTTGCCTTGCATGTCACTAACAGTACAGACTCAGTTCTTTTCCTGGCATTTCATATGGTCCGAGATTACTAGGAGCTATTTCTGAGCCCAAAGTCAGGAGTAACCACTGGGCACAGCTGGGTGTGACCCAAAACCTAATATTAATATATATATATATATCTTTTTTTATTAAAGTACAAAAATGATAAATATATATTTAATTTTTGAAAAATGACTTAAAACAGAAATAAAAAGGATACATGGACATTTAAGATTCCTTCCTTATATAGTCCTATTACTTCAAAATATTTAGTTTTACTACTGCTAGAGACCCAAACAAGGAACCGTGTGAGAGAGCAGGAAAATTTTTCTGGCAACAAATTAATTTGGAAAATAGCAGACTTCTATCCTCAAAGCAACTATTTAATCTGGTTGAGCTTTTATAGTGAAAGAAAAAGGAAAAAAAAACAAATGAAGCGTCCTGAGCAATAGCACAGAGAATAGGGAATTTACCTTGTACTCAGCAGATCACAGACCAATCAGGAACAACCCAGGACTGATTTGGGTTCCATCTCCTACATCCTTTAAGCCTGCAGTAGCAATTCCTGAGAGTCGAACCAGAGTAATCCCTGAGAACCAACGGGTCTGGTCCAATTCACCCTCCCCAACCCCCCCCCCAAAAAGTTTATTTTTGAATGTTTAGGTTTCAGATTAGTGAGAACAATAAATATTCTGAAATAGTGTTAAAAAACAAACAAACAAACAATAAAATCACCAGAATGGCAGGTACCCTAAGATTGTTTTTCTGCAAATAAATTAGTAAGACAGACAAGTAAGACAGACATTTGATAGAAAGAAAAAAAAAAAAAAGAAACTTTCTATCTCTCATCTTTGGAACATTTTTTCATGTCCATTATTGATACTTGATTTCAACTCTAATAATACTGACATTTAAAATTGGTTGGACTTAATGTTATTGAGATGTAACCAGGGTAAAGATCATTATGTGACAAGGACAACTGTCCTTGCCCCAATATTCTAAGATAAGAAATATTTGTTCTAGGTTTACCCTTCTCCAAATCCCTGCCCTTCCTTTAGATTTGAAGATAAAACACTTTTTCTCAGACTGGTCCACCACAGTTATTTTATTATTCCTCTGCCCACTGGTGTATAGTCTTTCTTTCTTATTATTCTACTACTATCTATAGTAGGAATATCTATATTTTATACAATATAGAGTATATAAAATATATATTACATACCTATATATAATGGTACTAATATATATATATAATATGCTATATGTGTTTAATTTAATATATACATAATATACATCATAGTATGTATATAATATAATAATGTATTGATACATATTAATACAAAATGCTACTAAATAGTATATATTAATAAAGCATAATTATATGCAATAATCATTGTATTGTATAAGAGTCTGCCATCCTTCAATTTGCTTACAAGTTACAAATAACAGTATAACCAAGCCAACATTGAGTTTCTGGTTTAACTGACTTCTAGGGACAGTGGAACAGACCCCACTTACCGATAAGCAAACTTCAAATCATTAACACAGTAATGTAACAAGTCATCACCAAATTTAATATTTTTAAAATAAGTACATATTGGTTCAGACTAAAAAAAATTACACACCAGCACACGTCTTGTTTAAGATTTCAATAGAGGGGCCAGAGAGGTGGTGCAGAGCAGTAAGGCATTTGCTTGGGCGCACTAACCTAGGTCGGATCTCATTTCAATCCCCCAGAATCCCATCTGGTCCCCCAAGCCAAGAGCTCATAGCCAGGGGTAACCCCTGAACGTTACCAGTATGGCCCAAAAACCACACACACATAAAAAAAGATTTCAATAGAGTTGCAATCTGATGGGGACTACAGAGATCCAGAGTGGCTTAAATACTTAGAAATACTTAGACAGCGTTTGATGATGACTATCACATTTGTATTCTTGATCAGAAAGAAAAATGTGGAATTCTCACACAGTCAATTAAAGGCATTAACGCTTCTTACAAACGTGGTTGTTTTATGTGCATTAAAAATTTTGATAGCTATTAAGCATCACAAATAATATCATTTATTGTTTTCTATTGACTAAAGACAAATCACTCTATGTAATAAGAAGCACCTTTAATTCATGTATTAGACCCATGTCAAGGAAAATGTGTAATTTACACAAAGATGTTGAAATTATACAAGATTATTAATCCAAGCCCAATGGATAGTTATTTACTATTTAAATACATAACTCTTTTTAGAATATAAACTTAAATTTTATTTCAGTTTGTTATTTTAAGATTTCAAAGTAGCATACATTTTAATATTTACAATTATCCAAAGATAATTATTTGACATTTTTAGTATTATTAGTATTTTTAGTCTTATTAGTTTTAGGAAAAATGTGTTACTAATTTGAATTACAAACAATATCCTTTTTTTTTTACAAAATTCTCCACTGTAGTTCCCATTTTATAAATTAGACTACTGTTGTAATGACCTCCACTACATCAAGAAATGGTTGATAGAGAATATAGTGATGGGTCCAGATAAACTTTTTATAGCAAAGAACGGGCAGATTGGAAGATATCAGATTCATGTTCTCACTGGGCATGTTTTAAAGGGAGAAAAACAAAGAAGGAACAATATGTAGTAGACATTAGATAAGAACATATTTGCATATATGATATTTTCCCATTTCAATGTGCCTATGCAAAAGGAGGGATTTGCCACAGGTATTATTGATGCATCTGGGGGCTGAGGGAACAAGTCCAACAATCCCCGTAACTTTGCTCTAACATGAGCTCTAAGCAGAGAGGCTCTTCTGACAGAATTCCCTATTAAACAAATCGCAAGCAAACAAACAGAAACAATGGGCTAAATTGTCACTATATAAGAGGATATCAATAAGAGTTATAGCTGTTAAGGGAATAACATCTAAGATACTCAAAGGAGATATACATGTCACTTTTTATGTCTTTAGAAATAGTTGGGGGAGTGTTAAGTCTGGGACACCACTTCGATCTATGATTTGGCCTTCTGGAGTCTTCATAGCTGCTCTTAGCAGTCCCATATCAGGAAATGTCTTTTGAGTGGGGACTTCTCAGAAACCGGTAAGGTAGCAAGCAGCACATGTATACAATGAAGGGAGGTGGAGGAAAGGAGACCGCTGAGAGTAGATCAATAGCAAAAAATATTGTTTTATCTCAGTCTTAGAATCTATTTTTTCACTTTGCAAGCTGGTAGGCTTGAGTGGGGATAATGATCTGCTTGTATGAAGCCAAGAACTTAAGGTAAAATGGATTAAATGTTGGGTAATAGGCGGTGGGATGAATGGCTGAAGGACTAGAAATGAGTCTGTAAGGTGGTGAGCCAAAGGGGAAGGACAGCATATTACATTTTGTGTAATGCAAATGTGGATTAAACTCTATGATATCCTATTAAACTATATAATCTTTACACACTAGGCCTATCGCCCCATATGGGGGCTATTGAGTCCCCATATTGAGAATGGGGACTAGTGGGAAGGAAAGTTGCCAGCGACTTCCTCAAGCCTACCCCTCTTGTGGAGGGTGAGGGTTGGGGAAAACCTGGGGTCCCCTTTAAACTCCTCCCCGGCACCCATCTCTCTGGCACCCTGGGCAGGCGCCCAGGGAAAGCCCCTGAGTCTGGGAGGAAGGAGAGAGAAGGCTTTTGGAGGCAACTGGAGCCCACATCCTTTCCTAAGCATGGCAAAAAGGCCTTCAGCATGGAGCCGTGCTACTTCCCATGCTGGCTGAAGCTTCTGATATTTCTTTTCTAATTTAAACATTCATCCTATATTGCTTGTGAATTATTTCTGCTCTCTTATAAACTAATATATATCTTAGTACATACATACATTATTCAAAAAAATATTTACTCTCTATGGAGACTTTATTCTAAAATGCTTTTCAAAAGAGTTGTTAAATCATATGCAAAAATAATTCATTTAAAAGTGTTTTATTGTAAATAGATCTCTAAATATATTCATTCATATATATAAAATAATATATAGATATAAATATAAATATATATATCTAGATATATATACTCTAAATGTAACATGCCAACTGATTTGTCTAGAATTGTCAGAAATTTATATTTTCCACTGCAACATTCTAAAGTTGGATCAGGAAAATTAAGAGGAATTCAATATTAGATATCAAAAACTTGTCTTGCTTAAAAATGTTAAAACACCCATTCTGCCCTACATCTTTCCTAAAGGATAGAGTATTGCAATCTGAAGAGGAAGCCTTTATTCGCAGTTAAACTAGATGTGGAATTTAGCAGATCAGTTCCTGAATGAATATATTCGCCACCTTGATCACCAATAATACGTAACCTACCCTTCCTAAAAATGTTTTTCAATGTTCTTTTTTTTTTCCTATAAAATTGCTTCTTGTGATCATTGAGACAAAATAGTTACTATGCTAACATGAATTCATCATCTTCTAAGTTACTGACTTTTTACTGATAAAATTCTTCAATCACTGTCATGACTCTTATTTGATTGGCCCTTGTAATATAGTGGAAGCTTTTACAACTCCAGTTCTATTTCTTTTAACTTTTGTGTAATTTTCAGTGCAATAAAATCAAGGCCACAATCAGTCAATTTAACATTAAATATGTTTTCCCAAAAGTTAATTTTACAGTGCCTACTATATTATAAAATGGCACATAATAAAAATAAATCAATTACTCAAATATTGTAGAATATTATTAGTCTCTATACAAATATTTCCTGTTAACTACTTCTACTATATATTTTATTGGATATGTTTTGTTGTTACCTAATCATGTATATTTTTCTTCAGCTTCTAATCTAAATTTTGCTTCATGTATTAATTTCTTAGGTTTCTGGCACTCATATTTAAATCTGAGTTCATTCAAATATTTGGAAGTACATTTTGAAACTGGACTCAAATGTTGCAAGCCATTCTTTTCAGGGATGAAATTATATACTTAAAGCTATTTTCCTGACTTCCATTTATTGAATTCTTTCCTAAATTCTTTCAGATATTCTAAAATAGTTTCAAAAATTGTTATTTAAAAGAACATGTCTTATACTTTCATGTTTTGTTTACTTCAGTTTCAATATGAGTATTCTTAATGCAATGAATCTGTGAAGATTCATTTCAGATAATAAAAGCACATATTCCACTAACACTAAACATTGTAGATGGACACACTTTTTTCTAAATTTAATGTGTGGAACATTTAGTAAACCTCTCTTTTCACTTGGTCTTATCAAGTTAAGATTGCTTTTATAAACGATATTTTTTTAAATTAAGCTAATATAAAGAAGCGATTATTTATCTAAATTGCCTTTTTTTAAAAGGATACATGAATTAGGGGGAAAAAACCCTCATCATCAAGCATGTAAAGAGTTACTATAAATGTTTATCAAAATAGGTTTTATAATCAGAAAAGAGGTCAAACAAGGTTTTTAGCAAAGAAAGGAATTATATTTAAAAATATAAATTAAAAAAATAAAATAATTAATAGTAATAAAATAATAAAATAAAATAAAATAATTAATAATAAACAACAATAATAAATAATGTAAATTTAAACATAAAAATATATATTTTTTATTTTTATTTTTTGCCACAGTCAGTTTTGTTGTAGGCTTATTTTTGGCTTTGTGTTTAGGGAGCATAACTGAAATTGCTCAAAGGACAATTTATAGTGCCATGGTAGGCTATATGAAAGAAAAGTGACAAACCTTTAAACTGTCTCTCCAGTCCTTCTGTTATATATCTTTGATATTTCTGTTCTTTTAGTGTGAGTTAAAATGATTTATAGTAGTTTGCAAAATTGCTTTATTATAGAGCAGAATTTTCTCTGTTTCTTAATCGACAAGAAATACTATATTTTCCATTTTCTTTGCTTTATCTAGTTATGCTAGGATTTCTCTTAATAAATTATTTTGTGGTAATATAATACATATAATTATGAAAATATAGCATTAACTCCTTGTCTAACTTTTTGCATTAGATTTTCTTGCTTTTTGTATAATTCACATGAACTGATCTGAGATAACCAAATGTTCAGCTCTTTAAGCTCTACATTTTCTAAGAATATCTATATTCCTAATTTACAAACAGGAATGCTATTCTGACTAATAATATTATTCTATATTAGTAAGAGCGATTTGGGGGATTTATTAATATTATCTCATATATTTGCCATTTATGTTATCTCTAATGAATTAAAGTTACTATTTGTGAAAAATATTTTGTTATTCACATTTTAATGTGTCTAATAGAGTGTTCCTTTGTATTTCTAATATACAATGGAATTAGTATAACTATTTATTAGGGAACCATTATTCTATCAATACATATATTGAGCTATATTAGTAGCAATTTTTTTTTTTTATTTTACTTTTCAGTCACACCAGACAATGCTCATGGGTTACTTCTGGCTCAACACTCAAGAATTACTCCTGTTTGTTTCAAGGGAACATAATAGATGCCAAGGGCAGAACCTAGGTTGTCAATGTGCAAGACAATGCTGTACTCACTGTAAAATCCATCCAGCCACCAAAACAAAATTTTTGTTTGTATAAAAATAATAGACTTTGAGCCAGAATTATAGTTTAAAGAAGGCAGATTCCTTGCACTGCACAAGGTCAACCAGTGTTTTATCCCTGGTACCACATACAGTTTTCTAAGCCTAGGCTGGAGCGGTCCCTGAGCAAAGAATTAGGAATATTCACTGAGCACTGCCAGATGTGGTCCCCCAAAATAAAATAATAATACAAATAATGTAAAATGTTTAGACCTTGAAGCATGAAACAATGAAGCAGAAATATCTGATCACTTCTCTCAATTATCTGATCACTTCTCAGTATAACCTATATTGGTTATACGTACATTTACAAAAATGAAGTTTTATTGCTGATTAGTATTGAATTTTGTACACATATTATATAAATGACTAAACTTTATAGCAGTACTAGTATTTTCAAATAAATATTATGTTTTATTTAGTTATTTAGTCCTATTATCATTTATCTTAACACTCAAAAACAGGCCACAGGGATAACACATCAGGTAGGGCATTTTTGTAGCATGCAGACAACCAGGGTTTAATCCTGGCATCCCATATGGTCTCCCGAGTTGGCCAGGAGTAATTTCTGAGTGCAAAGCCGGGAGTAAGCCATGTGCACCACTGTGTGTCATCCAAAAACAAAACAAAAACAAAAAATTTAAAAATAAAATACTCTATAAGTTCAAGAAAAACTGACTTAATTACAAGGATGCATATAATACCTAAGAATATGGTTTATCAAGTAAATTCCTTTCTACATACATCTCTTTTTAGCTTTACTAAAGATAAATCATACATAGCCATAGAACAAAAAAATGAATATTTTGTGAAAATCAAATTTAAAAATATTAGATTGTTTTTTGTACAATTAAATTTTCAAATAGAAAAATGTTTAATTAGTTTTTAATTTTATTTTTAATTATGTAGAATTATATTAAAAATAAATTCTAAGCTTTGATACTTTATCATTCTTGCTTTTAAACTATCCTTGCACTTATACTATAGTACAATATTATATAGAATAAACAAGTACTAAATTTAATACACATTTTAAAATGCAATAATTATAATATGATTCTGGTATAGGTAAATTAAAATGCTATTAATATACATATATAAATAAAAACATTTTTATTAAATTTTAAACTTGAAATTCGGAGCAGCAAAATTTTTGCCAAGGTAGCTATCATTTGAAAATAATCCTTAAACATTTAAAATAATGTTTCCAAATTTATCAGCTGGTCTTTATAAAAACATTAAAATAAACACAAGAATAAAATATTATTGTGTATATTTTAAGTACTATTTGATAATGTGAAGAATATATTTTATTATTTACCATAATATATCAATAAAAATAATTCATAATAAATTATTGTATAATGTATTATATATTAATATATATTGATAAAAATGATTCATAATAAAATAATTAATAAAATAATTCAGAATTGGATATATAGGATTTCTTTTCTCTATCCCATCACTTTTGTCTTTTTTCCTTTTCTTTTTTCTTTATTCCATTCTTATTTCTCTTATTATTTCTTTCTCTCTCTTTTTCTCTTTTCTCTTTCTTCTCTTCCCTTTTATTTTTTCTCTTTTTTATAGTTTTTATTGTGACCAATGTGAGTTACAAGTCTTTCACAGTTATATTTAAGGTACATAAAGACAGTGAATTAGGACAATTCCCACCACTTGTGTTGACCTCCCTCCACCTCAGTTCTCAGTATGCATCCATACCTCCACCCTTAGTCCCCTGGACTGCTAGGGTAACAGGTCCCTTTGGTGTATATCTTGTTGTAGTTTGGGTCTCTTGATGATATTGTCATTGTTTTTGGATTGGGTATTCAGGTCTGATAATTTAATATTTCCACTCAATGTTCGTGAGACTGCTTGCTTTTAGTACCATCCATCCACTTTCTTGTTCTCAATTTATGAGGCAGAATAAGTTTATCTATTTTCTATGGCTCTGTTATAAAAAGAAAAAAGAAGAAGAAACAGAAGGGGGGAGAGCCCCTGTCTAGAAGCTATGAATATAAAATTAAAAAAAGAAATAAAAGAAAAAACAAAATAAAGCAAAAAAAAAAAAGGAAGATGGGACTGGAGTAGCAAGTTTTTAAGTGGTCACCCAAAGTGGTGTCAGAAACTCCAAGAGATATCAGGTATCAATTTTAAGGCTCTAAACAGGTCTGTCAAGCTTTTTTTCCCCTACCATCAGTATAATCTTCCCAATGCATATGTTCTTATTAATGACACATAATTAGCTTTATTTAGATAGTATTAAAGTACTAGTATCACATCCAGCAAATAAAAAGAACCTAATGTAATTGCACAAAGTGGACATCAGAGTCCTTTATTGAAAGAATGACTGGAAATATAGCATATTTTACTTAAAATATTTTATTTAAAATATGTGTAGGATGCATGCCGAGGGAGTTCCATCTATTATATACCAAACAGCACCAGAAGTAATTCCTGAGTATAGACAGAAACAGGAATAAGCCCGGAATACAAACAAAAGTGACAACACCACCAATAAAGAAAGAGAAAAAATATTATGAATAAAACTATCTTTCCATATGAAAAGAAATGGGTTTTTACCTCACTGGTACTTATCAGAAAATTCCAGAGTAATTAATTCTACATTATTTAATTTAGAATTATTATTTAATTTAGAAATATTATTATTATTTAATTTAGAAATAATGTCCATTCAAATGTGAGTTAACAATGGCTGTCCTAGCCACATCTTTTCACAGTTTATGCATGTCTCCTGTGTACTTATCTTTATGTAACTTAAGACTTCAAGGTCTCCATGTTTACATTATACCTTCACTACTTTTCTTCATTAAAGTTCTGCATCTCAAGGAAATACTTGTTGAACATTTAGTCAGAACTCACCATGCTAGGGGATGGGAGATCTTTTAGATTTAAAGCTACACCATCTAAAAAGAATCCTAAATTCATAGAGAATAGCATAACATAGAGCTGATAGGCACTGGCACGTTACCCTAACACTATTTAGTTTTCACTCTCAAGTACAAAGTTTGTCAAACACTTGTTATGCACAAACATGTGGGTTTTTATTTAATATAACTGATTTTAAGATGCAATATTTACTACTGTCATTATATGTGTAAATAAATATAAGTATGTGCATATAAATACAAATGCAAAGGGTATTACCTTAAAGAGTATGCAAATAGAATTTTTTTGTGAAACAATTTAGTGGAAATAGAAATATTTGTATATTCTCTATAAAAGGTTATCAAATCTATTTAACAAACTGACCCTTTCCAACAACAGCAAAAGTCAATACCTATTCTTTAAGTCTACCTTCTTCAAGTAAACAAACAAAATTCTGTCTACCAAAACCAATTTCAACAGTGTAAAATTCATACTGTTCCCCAGATAGCATCAGTGCAGAGGAGGGGAATAAGACTGAGTGAAAATAATGTGTCTAAGCTCTAGACAAAATAACGTGGGGCACCTTTTTTTTTTTATAATAAATACATCAAAAGTTAAACTTTTGTTTATGGAATAAAAATCACAACATTTCTTTGGATAGTTATATCCTTTCTCACAAAGAAATCATATGTGAGTCAAGGGATTTCCAAATACTAAAACTGAAAGTTGTTCTCTGGGACATCTAAACAATGTTCATATCATATGACAATGACCTTTATAGTAGCTGTTTGGTAAAAGTAAATGAATTAATCCCCTTGCATGTTTCTAGTTGTGGATCTTAAATCACATTCATAAATTATATCTAGATGAGAACTTGAGGACTTTGTAAAATCTGTTAATTATATGCATAACAATTGCCATAAATTTAAATGAATAATTATATTTTTGATATTTTATTCTAATATGATACTTATTTTTATAATATAAACTATGCAATAAAACATTTAAATTTTAGACAAACTTTCCAAGATTGCATTTTAACTTAAATATATGTATCAATACAAAAATAATATAATTCAATAAATAAAATGTTATTTTAGATAATATGTAAAGATATTTTATCTAGGTAAATTATAATTAAATTCTAACAAAAATTTTACTACAGAAATAAAATTGCTGGAGTCACAGATCATACAACTTTATCTGATAAAAGTGGTATGTTACTTCCTTTGACAAAACCAGCTGAACAAAAACAGGACACAGGAAATGTCTATATTGACATAATGTCTGTAATCTGTAATTCATTTAAAATTCATAGAACATAACTGCTAAAAATAAAATAATATAGATCTGTCCACCTGTTTAATTTCTTTCTTACTTATATCCAACACCAATTATAATGCCTCCAACCATATATCCTTAATTATTTTTATGTTATCATTTTACTGAATATTTAATGAGTTGGAAAGTGGCATCTGCTTTTATAATTTATGTATATAAATAAATGTTCTGAAAAATTATCATGGTAGTTGGTAAACAGTGGGGACATGATTAGTGGTTATATTACTTTAATTTATGAAAGCCAAAATTACTTTTATTTAGCTAAACATAATGACAGAACCAGTGCAGCCATAAATATCATATTTTGTGTGAAGTACAATGCAATTTTTTAAATTTTAAATAAAACTCATTTTCATAATTTGGGGTATGTAAATTTATTCTGGGCCATAAATAGAGGTGTTCAGGACTTATTCATGGCTCAGTGATCAAGGATCATTCCTGCTAGAGTTCAGAAGACCATATGAGGTATTGGTACTTACACCACATCCAGCTGCAATTCAAGTCAAGTGACTTAACTTGACTTAACTCTCCAGCACTTTTTCTCACATTTTTTATTTATTTTTATTTATTTTTGGTTTTGGGATCACACCCAGCAGCGCTCAGGGATTGCTCCTGGCATTGCACTCAGAACTCACTCTTGGCAGGGTTGGGGGAACATATGGGATGCCTGAAATCGAACCAGTGTCCCTCTGCCATGTGAAAGGCAAATACCCTACTGCTTTGCTAGTGCTCCAGCCCCTTTTTCTAAAATTTAAAAAATTAAATTTTAAATATCACAATTTATGTGACTATAGGATGTGGGTCATTTTATGTGACTTTTTTTTTTTTGCTTCTTGTTTGAGGTTTTATTTATTATAGAAGGCACAGTTAGTACTGCCTTTGAGTAGGGGTTGAATATAACATACCTTAGTGGATCATTCAAGGCTATGAATTAAACCTTGGCCTCCAAATGCAATGTATACTCTCTAACCCTTTGTACTTTCTGCCCAATCTGATTCCACATCATTTAAGCTCAAGACATGTGTCAACATGAAATGCTATAATACTAATTTACAATGCCATTTTTTAATATTTGACTAATTATATTTTAACTAAATAATAACTCCTTGCTTATTAACAATTTTTACATAAAAAGAGAATTTCTCATGAAAATGAATCTTGATAGACTGAGGACCAGGAGATTAGAAAGCTAGTTGATATAATATGCCAGCAAGATTTGTGTTGATGTCAGTCATAGAATGATTTATAAAAAATAAAAAATACAAATGTTCCTCAATTTGTAATTGTTTTACTGTAGGAGAATTCTGTTCTTTTGCAAAGACATACTCATGTGAAAAAAAATTTAAATTAATATCTATATTTAAGCACCTTGATTACAAACTTGATTGTGGTTGGGTTTCAGTCATGTAAAGTACAGCCCCCCTTCACCAGTGTAACATTCCCATCACCAATGACCCAAATCTCCCTCCTCCCCACCCCACTCCCATGTATACTCTACACAGGCTTTCTACTTCCCCTTGTTCATTCTATTTGTTAGGGTAGTTCTCAATGTAGTTATTTCTGTATCTACACTCATCACTCCAGCCCTCCTTTATTTTGTCTCTGAAAATTATTGCAAAAATGTCTTTTATTTTTTTTAAATCCATAGATGAGTGAGACTATTCTCTCTCTCTCTCTCTCTCTCTCTCTCTCTCTCTCTCTCTCTCTCTCTCTCTCTCTCTCTCTCTCTCTCTCTCTGACTTATTTCACTCAGCATAATAGATTCCATGTACATCCATGTATAGGATCATTTCTTGACTTCCTCTCTCCTGACCGCTGCATAAGAGTACAAGGATCTCAAGTTTTTAAATTCTGCATTTAAATCTCAAGTATTTAAATACCTGGCAAGTATTTAAACTAATAATTATAATGATGAGATAATCATGATGAAATACCTGTTAATCAGCTTTTCTACCCTATGTGTGATTAGAGAAAAGAAGAGTATGTCTCTTTGCTTAAACAAATCTTACCCTATAAGGAATAATTTCCAGAGAATAATCTTAATTCCCAATTACAGAGAAAATGAGAAAGGATTTTTTTTCTATTATTGTTTTTACTCTATCTTGTTGCAAGACTAAGTAAATATTCAGTTTTATACAAACTGGGTCAAGATTAATATGAAGTAAAGAGTATCAATTTTATTAGACATAGATTAGTAATTACTATACAAATCTACATTCATACTTCTCATGCTTTTTGCTTGTTGAATTTATCAGGGATTTTCCTTTCCAGACCAGAGTTATCTTTTTCTCAGTTTATTCCTACTACAAGAATAAGTTTTCTGTTCCCAAGTCAGAAGCTAAGCAATGGTAAGTAGGAAATAACAATAAGAAAAAATGGTTATCTTTTTCTTTAGCCAGGCCTGAATAAGTTTAATTGAGAACCTCATACCAGGACCTCATGAATAATTCTGTTATTTGCTTTGAATTTCTTGTTATTTTGTTTTATTTAATATGTATACATAGCAGAGGGCATAAATTTAAGCTCAGAATTTGTGAGTACTGGTATTAAGTAAATTCATTTAGCTTGTCTAGGACTGGAGACACAGTATAGAGGACAAGGCCTAACTTTGCATGCAACATACCTAGCTATTATGCCTAGAACCTCTTATGTTCCTCTAACCTTCACCAGGAATAATCCCTAAATTCAAAGTCCAGAGTAAACGCTGAGCAATGCTGGTTATGGCCCTAAAAACAAAACCTAAACCAAAATAAAGAAAACAACTAAAACTAGTATCTGCCTTATGAAATATTTGAAAATATATTTGACTATTTTTATATACCCATTATGAAAGAAAAAAGCATAAGATAATAAAATTAACAGTCCTTAAATAACTATTTCATCTTATTCAGTCTGCTTTAGATCTTCTATAAATCTCTAGATTTACTCCCATTTAAAAGCTACTCTACCACAACATATTTAAATAAAGAAATAAGGTCTGAAAAATGGTAACAGACTTCAAATCTCAACCAATTTTTTCTAAAACTCAAATTTTCTTTTGATATTGAATTCAGGCCAGTAGTTTTTGCTCCATGACTCCAAAAAAGCAGCTGCTAAGTGAAGATCACAGAAGTTTCTCACTGTGACGCAAAAGAGAGAATGGTTGCTCCTGCTGTTCTAGCCCAGCTTGCATGTGGAGTCATAGACACCACCATAGATCTAAGGAAAAAAAGTTTGGTTTTGATTATGATTGTCATCTCCATGGGTAGGTTGTGGCTACAGATAGTGAGCTGGTGAATAACAGACATGACCAGGCCACAGGTGTGTTTCCAGATGGGCTCAGAGGCAGCAGAGTTAAAAAGGAGCCCATGTTGCTACCATGTTGTTTTCTGACATTCCAGTCAGCAGGGTTCTTACTCTCTTGACTTTAGGTTCCTGCAACTCAGACAGGTTTCCCTGGATACAGAAGCTTTTCTGTTTAAAGTCACAGTATATCACCAAGTATGATTGAATATTTTCAGACAAATTCAAAAGAAAAGAACCTTTGAAATGAATAAAATATGTAGTATGTTTAATAAAGGCACTAATTATTTTGTTATAACATTATGATGATGATGATGATGATGATGTAGCATCCAGAGTTTCTCTGAAATTATTTAATTTTGTTTCCCAGAAGACAGCTCCTGTGGTTTAAAGGTACTATGTGGTGCTGTATTTTTAAGACGTTTATGCATGCACTCCAACCCTTTAAATCATCTCCCTACTGATTGGTTTTCTCAAAAATTATATATAGCAGTTTCAGTTCAGTTTCATTTTATAGTAGTCTATAATACAATTCTAGAACATAGCGATATCCTCTTGATGTAACTACCAAAATCTAGTTACAACAAATGTATAATATATAACATTGATTTTTGTTTAAGTTATTTTATTTTCTCTTGATATTTGATGTGGGAGATATTGACCCATACCCAAATGGGTTCAGACCAACCTTGGATTTGTGCCTCTGTTTTAAGAATTCACTCATGATAGCTCAAGGACTCTATGTGGTAACAAGGATCCAAACTGGATTAGTAGCATGCATGGTTATCTTAAACCCTGCACTATCTCTCCATCTCATGCATAATTTTAACTCTCCATAAGTTTTGCCATAATCACTTCACAATCTTAAACAGAATTTCTTCTATTTATTGTTACCTAAACAAAAAACTCTCAGTTATCCTTCTGAATCTCCCATATTAAGTGAAGAAGCAGAAAGTTACCTGCAATTGGATCTGTGGCTCATGCTGCTTATTGAATTTCTTCTTTTTCTTCTGGGGGGTTTGGATTCATCCACTTTGGAAATAACAATCTAAGATAATATTGATACAGCAAAATAAGCATTTCTGTAATAAATATCAAAATATTAATTGAACTTAAATCTTTATGCAGTATATCAAGTAGCATAGCATTAACAAAATAATTTTCTGAAAATTCTTGGATTTTTATACATAAATATTAAAATATATAGCAAAAACTTTGTGATGTTGTAAATCATTGAGTATATATACTCATGATTGACTAAATTACTGTCTTTAATTAATCTTAATAAAGTTTAGCTTATAAATCTCAAAATTTAGTTTACTATCATAATATGTTTCTTATTAGACTTATAATGAAGAACATTTACCATTCATATAATTAAATATAATTGTTTACACTATACAATTTCTGTTGAGAAGAGGGAAAGATCATTTAAGTTTCTTTCTCTCAATGATCCACTAGAATATACTAACTGGACAACTATAGGTAGATTTTTCTGACTTTTTTTTTAAGGTTATGAATATAATTTTGGAATAAGATTCTTAGAAATTATGTTTTTTCAAATTACTCTATTAAATTTTCAATTAAAATAAGAAACAAATAGTACAGATATAGTTAACATACATGGGATGCATTATGTTCTTTTTTTGTTTGTTTGTTCTTTTGTTATTTTTTGGGGGGGCCACACCAGGTAACACTCAAGAGTTACTCCTGTCCATGTGTTCAGAAATAGCTCCTAGCTTGAGGGACTATTTGGGACCCCTGGATTTGAACCTCGGCTCATCCTAGGTTAGTTTCTGCAAGGCAACACTCTATCACTTGCACCACAACTCCAACCTCATTATGTTCTTCTGTATATACAAAGTTTTTTTCTCTGCTAAATAGCAATAAGGTTTCAGGCAATCTAAATCAATGCAAACATGTCTCCCAGGAAGAAATTCACGCAAGCTTCCTTTCTTTCAGCTCAGCAGCACTGCATGGGACACACTCTCTTAAGTTCACAAGAGCAAATCTTATTAGCTTAAAATTTCGGTCCATGCTATATTATAAACTTTAATCCACTTCCTTACCAAGTTCTTAGTTTTCTATTTATAAACCTAATTTATGTTTAATATATGTGCTTGTTGACATATAAAAATGAGATAACATCTGTTTACGAGAGTACACATAGTGAAAGTTTCTGGAGTACAAGTTAGTATGCCACATTTACAACTGAAGTTATCCATTCACTATTGTCCACATAAATTTTAATTTATTTTTGTTTAAATCATTGTTATACAAAGATATTCATAGTTGTATTTTAAACATATAATATTTCATGTCCAATCCCAACACCCATGTCAACCACTTTCCACCAATGTTCTGAGAGTACATCTTATGCCACCAATCCTCACTCCAGCCTACCATCAGAACAGGCATCTTGTTAAAGCTTAGATCTCATGATTTTCTTGTTGTTGACTCTGGCTTAGATATTTATTTCTGTCCTTTCTTCATATCAACCATACACTTAATACCCTTTGGTCTCTGATCACTGTCACATGTCACTGTTCACTGTCATTTCATATGTATTTTCTCCTCTTCATCAATTTCTTTCCTTCTCTCTATATTCTGAGACCTAGAGTGTTCTCAACAACATCCATTTAAGTCATTTTATTTCTTCAAGCAGTTATTTCACATACAAAATATATAAGTGATATTAACTTGTATTTATCTTCTTCTGGCTTATTCCATTTAACATGTTTTCTAGCTCCATCCATGTTGTAGATAATTACAAGATTACATCATTCCTTTGAAATATTGAGTATTCCATTGGATATAAGCAAAACATCTTTATAATTCACTCATCTATTCTTGTACATCTAGTTTAATTCCTACTATTAGTTATTGCAATGAGTGCTACAATGAAAACCAGTGTGCATATATCTTTTTGGATTAATATTTTTATGTCCTGGGGATAAATATCCAAAAGTAGGATTGCTGGTTTATATGTCAGCTTGATTCTGAGTTTAACTAAGAACCCTCCAAACTGCTTTCTACAGAAATACACTAGTCAGTATTCCCACCAGCAGTGGATGAGTGTTCTTTTTTCACTTGATAGGTGCACAAACAAGTTGTTCCCAGTATTTTTGATATGTGCCATTCATACTACTGTCTTCTTGACTTTGATTTCCCTAATAAAAAGTGATGATGACAATTTTATGTGTCTGTATCTATGTAATACCTTAGTTAAGATGGTCATTTTGATAACATCAATTCTTTTGATCCATGAGCATGACATAATTTTCCATTTTCTTAAGTTTTCATCAATGTTTTCTTAAATGCTTTTATTTTTTATGGTATAGGTCTCTCACATTTTTTAACTTTAATACTATGTACTTGATGGTTTTTAACACCATTTTAAATGGGATAGACCCATTGATCACTTTTTATCTCTGAGTCATTTCTATAAAGGAATGCAACCAATTTCTGTGTATTGATATTGTAGCCAACCACTTTGCTGTTTGATTTATTGTTTCTGGGAGTTATTTTGTGGATTTTTTAGGGATTTTAATGTATATAATCATGTCATCTGCATATAGAGATAGTTAGACTTCCTCATCATTCATTTTGGAATCCCTCTGATTTCCATCTCTTGCTTGATTGTTGTTGCTAGGACTTCTAATGCTATATTAAGTAAAAGTGAAGACAATCAACATCCTTACCATTTGCTTGACCTCAGTTGAAATGCTTTCATTTTTTTTACAATTCAGAATAATAATGACAATAGGCTTATTATAGATAGCTGTTACTATATTGAGAAAAAATTTTACACACTTATTTTATTGAATGTTTTAATTATGAATGAGAATTGGATCTTTTCTAATGCTTTCTCTGTATGAATTGATATTATCTTTTGAGTTTTTTAATCCTTTTTTCCATCCCAACCATTTGTAATATGTATTCTATCTTAAATCTAAGTTTGTTTTAATTATAATTAATTAGTCTGGGGAAATGTTTTGTAGCTTCATAAACCTCAAAATAGTAAGATCAGGGGCTGGAGCAGTGGTGCAAGCAGTAAGGCATTTGCCTTGTCCACACTAACCTAGGACAGACAGTGGTTCAATCCCCTGAGATCTCATATGGTTCCCCAACCCAGGAGTTATTTCTGAGCGCATTGCCAGGATTAACCCCTGAGTGTCAATGGGTGTGACCCAACAACCAAAAAAATGAGTAAGATCAAAAAAAAAAAAAACTTAGTAAGATCATTTAATATTTATCTTCATTCTTCAAACATGTGTTGTTTGGTATGACAACTTTTTGTTCAGTCAACATTCTATAAAATAAATTTTTTCATATATCTGCTTAGTATTCCATTGTGTGCATAGCCTATCTTTTACTTTCCATCCTGATATGGGGTACTTATACATCTCAGGTTCTTTCAGATCTTGATGATTATGAATAGTACTGCAATGAATACAGATATGCACATTTCCTTTTAAATTAGTGGTTTTGTTTTAATTAAATTATTGTTCCTCAACTAGGAATTAAATATAATTTTGTGGGCCCCCAAGATTCTGCAAGGTGTATTTATGTATTCATCATAAATCACATAAATGGGAGTCCAGGATATATCCTAGGAAGCCAACCAATATGATGGGGGCCATCAGAAAAACAGAGTTGGATAAGGCCACATTCATAAAAAGATTGAGTAAACCAGCCTTTGAAATATATCAAGTAGTAAAACTGTTGATTCATACAGTGTGTTCTATATTTGTAATTTTAGAAATGTCCTTACTATAGAATCTGTGCTATTTTGCATCCCAATCAACAGAGAATTGAAGGTACTTTTCTCTCTACATCACCACTGAAAATGTGTCTGTCCTTTTTAATATAGGCTATTTTCAGTGAACTTAAGTTAAATCATATTGTCATTTTAATTTGTACTTCTTGATAGTCAATGAAGATAAGTCTGTTTTCTATATGTCTTTTTATAAATATAAGTATTACTTAGAGCACTGTTCTAACTTACTATTTTTGGTTTTATCTTAAAGCAACTTAGTATTTTTGGTTTTATCTTACATTTTTAACAGAACATTATTTAAGATTTTATACAAATCTCTAAAAATTCAATTAAAATTTTAGTCAGGATTTGTGGATAGATGTGAAATATATGTCATAATATGAAATGTTTCCTAAATGCCTATAATATTAACAGATTATTTATAATTTTAATACTGTTTAAACAAATCTGTGAAACTTGAAGTAACCCAATACACTTACAGCATATAAAGCCCTCAGTATCTCTATATGAAACACAAATAGTATATATGTATATAATGTATTCATGGTAACATAGTAAGTGGCATAATATACATATAATATATGTAATAAGTATATAAATTTATAGAGCAAATTAGTCTTCTACAATTGTAAAATAAATGCTTGTTTAATACTGAGGTCATGCATAGTAGTTTACAGCATAAATAGTAAAGTGTTATTCCATAGTCCTTAAAGTAAATTTGTTTATCAATTAGGATATGTATAGATGTTTATCAATTAAAAATTGTCAAGAAAATGATAGTGATCATATTTAAATATTGAACTTTTTATATATATTATTTAACACTGATACTGCTATAATAGGTATTAAACTTTTTGTTAAACTGCTTAACAATAAATGAATATAACACATTATTGTACAATATGATACAAATAACTATAGGTTTATAATTTAGCCAAAAATTGGGGATATTTCACTGAGATGATATTACATTTGGCTCTGAGCAAAATAAAGACTTGAAGATTTTATAAACTGAAGTAAGAATCTGATAGATGAACTAATGCCTCATGTTACATTTTTATTTCAAAATATTAGTTTAATGTATCATGGAAAGAATGTAAGAGTGAGTCTCTAATCTATAAATAATTATTAATTATTTCCACCAAAAGCAGGCAGGGTTTGATTAAGTAGATCTTACAAATAAATACAAAATCTTGGTTTCACATAAATATCAAAATATATTTGCTATCATATTAAATTATTCTTTCAACCTCTTACAAATATTTTCTCGAAATTGGGGCAGGAGCAACAGAGCAAGAGGTAGAGTATTTGTCTTGAACATGGCTGACCCAGGTCAGACCTCGGTTCGATCCCGGAGTCCCATATGGTCTCCCAATCTAGGAGTGATTTCTGAGCACATAGCCAGGAGTAACCCCTGAGTGTCACCGGGTATGTTCCAAAATGAAAATAAAATATACGAATGAAGTTTTAAAAGGTAATTATGCAATCTGAATAACAATTTGTACTATATACTTTCCTATAAGTTTTATTCATGTGTTTCAAAAAATTTGTTCAAAATCTCTTGATATTTTTATTTGAATTTTTAAATTCAGTTTGTGTTTGAATTTCTGAAATCCTTAAGAAACATAAAATAAACAGCAAAATATAGAGCTGTGCTGAAGTTTCTTCCAAATGACAGCTGCTGCTTTTAAAGTCAGGAAGAAAATGTTGAGTTACATCATTTTGGACACATAAGTTCAAGTCAGGACCACATTGAAAAGCAAAATTAAATTTCAATTATTTATGAGTAAATCTGCATAGTTAGCTTGATAAACAAAATCATGCTCTGAAAATCTTCAGAGTAAGCTCCTTAAATTTCTATACACAGCTCTTGGCAGATGTTTGCATGCAATCCCCTTCTCTATGTCAAATTTAAATTTCTTCATTATCTGACATTTTTTCTACAACTTTCTCATGAAATATAAAATGTTAGGGCTTGAAAACGTTCATTTAAAAACAATATGTCCTAGAAAAATCTTCAAAAGATGCAAAATCCTCAAAATCCTCAAAAATCTTCAAATTCCTTCAAAAATTAAAAAAATCTTCATGAACATATTTGTTATTGTTATAGATATGTAAATAAATTGCATTACAATTACATTTGACATAGTAAGGCTATAATTTTCTAGCATAAAATAAAATGTATAAATGTATATTGAACTTTATAATCAGAAATTACTCAAAGAAAAATCATAAATAGGAGTTTTAATATTGTTCTAAATTTCTTATTGTGGTTGTCAATGTGTAATCAAATGCTAACTTAACATTTTTAATATTAGGTAATAGGAGTAACAGCATCCAGTATGATGGTTATAGTAAAAGTATGATTATTGATTTAAAACTAACTTTTCATAATAACAATTCATCTTACGTTTTAGACAAAGGTATAATTTATAATAATCCTTGTCTTTTGTAATTATAACTAAACTTGTAAATTAAAATTTTGTCTAATTTAGTTGCATATTTTGTTATAAAATAGCACAGCCTAAAATGATTATGCCATGATTATGTATTATAGGAAATTATCCTTTATGTATTTCTTAGCAAACCACTAAAAGTAGTGTTAGATTAAATTGGAATAGGAATTTAAATTCATTTATCTCAATGTCAGTGCAAACATTGAGTAGTTTTTAAATACAATTTTACTTAGTCATGTTGCTGTTAACATTTAATAAAACAAAAAACTAAACAGATCCTCTAAAACAATGGTAGTATATATATATATATATATATATATATATATATATATATATATAGCTAAAGTTCTGTGGATAAAATATAAGTGTATTAATAAAATATACCTGATCATAAAGAATATAAACTCTGGAATATTATACCATGTATTCAAATATTAGTTTTTCTACTTTCTAGAATGAGTGCATATATACTGTTAAAATCTTGGATAACATGTATAAATTGCCTGGAAATGAATATTAAAATTTTAATTTATCAGATATTTGGATTAGAACGTTACAAAAGTGTCTGTCCTTTAGTGTTCTTTGACAAAATATAAAACAAAGCAGAATCTAGCTGCTTTGTCAGATTAAAGTATACTAATAATGTAAAGATATCAGAACAGGATCTGAATTCTTCTCTCTGTATCTGTATGCCCCTATGTTCTTCACCTTCCCTCTCTCAGTCTCTATCTATATATCAATATACATAGCTTATAAAACATCTAGAGTTTTTCCTGAAAAAACAGTATGTTTATTAAAGAATTAAATGATCCCCTTGTTTTCATTAATTAAAAATATAAAACTTCATGCATAGAAAGCAGGTGTTTCCTTGTATACATTAAACCAAAATTTCTATTTTATATGAACACTAGGGAAAAGAATTTGCAAGTGCATGCACACACATAAAAATATTAATTTGCACACACACAGCCTAAGGTTTAAAAGCGGTCATGAGCAAACTAGAAGTTCATGAAGGCCATGAAGAAGCAAAAACAATATGCTGAGGAGTGCAGAGTGTTGAGACAGACAGGAACTACATAGTGCAGTTATAAAAAGGCCTGAAAAGGAGGCCAGTCTGGAAATTGTGGGGTAAAGACTCCAAGTTGAGTCATTCAGTTATTTGAGGAAAATTGACTAGATACAGGGAAGGAAAGAATTTTTAGAAGTTTCTGCTATACTTAGGGTCTAAAAGGAAGGCATATATGTTTAAGTTATAGCGAATGAAATAGATACTATCAAGAGTGAAAATAAAATTGGAACTAGGGCATAGCAAATTGGGCTTTACAGAGCTTTTAGATTGTGTTCTTATGAAAAAAGAATCACTACATTTTTTGATATGTTTTAATGTTTTAATAACATTTTAAGCCAATCCCTCTGACTTCTATACTAAGAAAAGATTGTCTGGAGCCAAGATATAGAGGCAAGAAACTTAAACTCTTAAGAAACTAATGCAATAATTTAGAGTTCTTGAGTACAAAAAAATCACAGAACTGTTGGAAATCAGAGCTGAATATAATTGGTATGATTTGAAATACTAACCCCTAAAGATAGGGGTTATAGAGTTCTCTAACATATTTGATGTATGAAAAGATAATATGTCTGTGCTTTTTTTAATTTTTGGTTTATCAGTTCACTTGGTGAAGTTGTCATTTATTGAGGTTGATTGAGGAGGGAACTTATGTGAGAAATGTAGGTTTGTAGGAGGAAACCAAAAATTCAAATTTAGAATCGCAAAGCTTGAAATGTCTATTATACACCAAGAAGTGTCAAACAGGCAATGTAATTTACCTATAAGTCTGGAGTTCACAAGAGTTCTGTAATGGAAATTTTAACAGATTCTAAAAATCAAGAAAGTAGGCAAAATTAAAAGTATTGTAACTGCTCTAAAGAAGCAACTCAAAGTGTGACTCCTGAACACTTGAAATTGAAGAGATTAAAACAAGAAGAACCATGAAGAAAGATTGAAAATAACTGATTAGGAAAGAAGGCAGGGAGTACTTGTTTTTTTGTATCAAAATAACCAGGGTTAGAATGTTCTTTAAGCAGGTGATTTAGACTATACCTAAACTTGATGAGGAAAGTTGAGTACCAACTAAACTGCGAAATAAAGATTGAAAGAATGTGAAGCAATATGGTAGGACTGAGTGGCTAACAAAATAATTCACTGAAATGGTTTTAACAAGAATATTTTTTGATAAGTAAACTCTTTTGAGGTGATTTTCAATAAAGAATTAAGAAATATTGGGGCTGGCGAGGTTGCGCTAGAGGTAAGGTGTCTGCCTTGCAAGTGCTAGCCAAGGAAGGACCGTGGTTCGATCCTCCGGCGTCCCGTATGGTCCCCCCCAACCCAGGGGCAATTTCGCCAGGAGTAACCCCTGAGCATCAAACGGGTGTGGCCCGAAAAACCAACCAAAAAACAAAAGAATTAAGAAATATAATAGGAAAAAGACGAAGTGACTCAGTACTTTCTGAGTGTGTAAGAGGTGTCTCTAAATTTGAGATTAAGGTTTAAAACCCTGCAAGTCTTATTTAATTTAGAATTAGTGTAAGAGTTACTGGAGTCAAGATACATGAAGAGTGAAGTTAAAAAGTTAAATATTTATGGTTAGAACTTAGAAGACATGACACTAACCTATATGTGATATGCATGGGAATCATTGTTAATTATTAGAATCTTGTAATTACCATGGCAGGAAAAGGCTCAGCATTGTAACACAAGATCAAAAGGAAAATAATTGTGAGGAACTAAAGAAAATAAAGTTGAAAATAATAATATACATAATCTATATGTAAGCTGAAAATATCAAAACTAGAAATAACATAGTGTTTAAGAGAAATAAAATAAACTCTTCAGTGTAGTATTACTCATTGGTGTCTTAAATTTTTTCTATTAAAAAAAAGCCACTTACCTGACCAGAGCTATAACACAGCAGGTAGGGCATCAGCCTTGCTAAAGGCAGACCTGGATTCTAACCCTGGCAGTACCCAGAGCCTGCCAGAAGTAACTTCTGAATGCAGAGGAAGGAGTAAGCCCTGAGTAGTTCTGGGTGTGCCCTCCTCCAAAAAGGATAACACTTGCTATGACAATAATATCAATGTTTATTAATTAATGGCAATTTTTCAAGAGTAAAATATCTATTAAATTCTTTGCTTAAAAAAGAAAGCTTTTTTAAAAATTTTATCATAATTTATTATAATTGTTTAATATTTATGAATAAGTCATAATATTTGTTATTAGACCTAGTATTTCATTTTATTTTATCATAATAAATAAGGAAGAGTATATCAAGTAAGCTTTGAGAATATTTGTGAAAATCCATTAAAAATAAAAATTGTAGCATATAATAAAGCTATATATGAATATATTATTATATAAATGGCTTCATCTTGTATAAAATCTGAAAGATTTATACTTATTTGAGTATAGAATAAAATTATCCTTGAATGTTCCACCCTCAGATAATAATAATAATACTTTAAGACATATATTTTCAAAACATTCTCCGCTTGACATTCATGCACTGTATATTTGAGAGAAAATATTCATAACTTTTAAATGATATGACAGTAATGCTTGGGTTGCATATTTTCTTTTGAACTCTGATATACTATTATCATCTTTTATTCAAGGCAAACAGAATAAAGTATCCTTATTTTTTTAATAAAATATGACATACAAATTATATTTTATGGCTTACTAGAATAATAACAAAGAAATTTCAGTAAAATGAATTTACTACAAATTCATGGATTTTAACAAAACACTTTATCTTGCTATGTTCCTTATTTTCTGAGACTCCAGACAGAATTTACTGTTGCTATTTTATTGAGAATAGGGAGATATTTTCAAATAATTAATTAATGTATGATCTCTCAAAGACTCAAAATACAGCCTTCAATATTCTCTATATATCTGATTTCTTTATCTCCATGAGGTCATCCCCTAAATTACTTTATTTTTCTGTCATAGTCAAACTCATCTCTTGAGATTAGTATGAGCTTTCAAATATTTAAATATTTTACAGTAATCTCCGAGAAGAGATAAGTATTAAATTTTACAAGATCCCTGTTTTTTAATTGCAGACTATTAGCAAACTACTTTAAATTCTTGCCTCAACCTGTTTAGTTGTACCCCAAATATTTAATAAAAGTGTTTGCATATGTAATGAATAAAGAAATCTGCCTGTTTTCTTTATACTATCTTCTAAACATTTTGACAAAATACTTATTTTCATGCAATAAATAGCATATTTGAGATTTGTACATCATAGGACAAGACTGAAGTATGTTACAGTGTTTATTCAGTTTATTGTCTGCTTACATGATTCATTGTTTTGACATTATCAATGATTTCATAAATTATTTTATTTGATCATTTAAAGTAAACAATATATTTTTCTTTTTTTTTAATTTAGTCTTTTCTTTTGTTTATCTGTTTGTTTTGGAGTGGCTAACTCTATTCCCAATTAAAGACCAGTCAAATATCATGTGTATAATTTTGACAGCACAAATTTATACTGTTTCTCATTCTTCCATAACTTTACTAAATATATTGCTCCATATTTCTAAAGCTCTTTCTCAAGAAGTTGACTAATATGTAACATTTTCTGGATTTTTTTATCTTGTGTTTTTTTTTTTTAAAGCAACATACCATTATTGTGTACTGGAAAGGGGTAGGTCAATGTAAGGCATTGTTAAAGCGTATGATGTTGTAACATCCTATGCATAAAACCTTATCTTTGACATTGTGAAATTTATGGCATTATTGCAATATTGTTGCAAGAAATAAAATAATTTTCAAATTCATCAATTTTTTGAATTTTATTTGCATTCTTTATTATCTTATATCATATCATCATCATTTAAAAATCTTATATATGTAAAATCTGTGTGTGTTGCCTGAAATTTACTCTCTCATTTGGATTTCTAGATGTGTGTTGAGACATCTTTCTAATTTTCTAAGTTTATAGAGTCATCTAAAAACAAGTGATATTTTAAAACAACAATATTATTAATAGTGATATATTCAATTCTAGCTAAAATTATTTGTTTTAAGCAGCATTACAGTAATTTTGCTCTGTAGATATTCTGCAAATATTGAGGTATATAGAAAGTGGGTCTTTTAAAAAGTTTGTCTGAACTCACTATTAAACCCATGTGCACATGAGCTTTTATTGTTAAAAAATTATTGTTTTGACTTCCTTTCCTTAGTCATGATTTAACTATTCAGGCCTCTATTCCTTCCTGAGTTACTTTGTGGTGTTTGTATAGTTATTAGATGTATACATTTCATCTATATTCTCAATTTAATGGCATAGTTGATAGTAAATAACAATTATAATAACAAGGAATAATTTCTAAATGCTATCTGTATTTTTGATGTTTCTTTTATTACAGAACTTAACAAGTTCCAAGATTCACTTTTGACTCTGAGTGTAATTAGTACTGTAACAAAAAATTTAGCCTTGCCAGGAGCTAATATTTTGTTGAGCTCAACTCGGTGTATGGTGAGAATAAACAAAGTTCTATAAAATCATGACATTCAGCACCTTCTTTCCTTTAACTCTCATTAATGTAGAGTGTATGATGGTATTTTTTCTTTCCTCTTATGTGCTTATCTTCTCTCCCTCATGCAGGGGGAGCACTCCATCACTTTGAATTTGTCCATAGTTTCAGTGATAAATATCTCTGATACAATAAATTATACTTTGGGGTGTATCTTCTCAATCAGAGCCTTCGAAGAACATGGTGTTCACTTCATAGCATGAGATTTGGCACATCAACCATAGGAATGCTATTAAAACCTTCCATCTTCGTCATCTTGACACTGCTTTTCACAGAATCATTTTTCCTACTACAGTTTTACTTCTAAATTAGATTTCAGGACTCCTTCTTACAAATATAAGTATAATACATTCCAAATTAGGCCTATCTCATATATATTTTTATACCTGTGTATAATTCAATTTTATGTAATTTAGTATTTTGATAATTAAGGAACAGCATAATTTAAAATAAAATATTTTAATAATTTCCAACAATATTTTCTAAGAAATTCTTAATTACTGATATATCTAAGATGTAGTTTCTTTTTTCCTGTTATAAAAACCTCAAAATTTATAAAAAGATATCATAAAAGAATTGTATTAATTATGAATCCCAATGATTGACATAAATTGGTAAATTCTCTTGACAATCTAGACAACTCTTAGTTAATATAAAAGTTTTATAATAAAAAAATGAGCCAATTGCAACAGATTTTCATAATTACTTAAATTTTTTGTGCTAAATAAGAACTATTATCAAGGGAATAAAATGCAAAAGGCTCTGATTCTAGCTTTAAACTTTAAAACATTCTGCTGAAAGCTATTTTGAATATTATGCTATATTAAGGTTGATTGAAAGTTAAGAACTATTTCTCATTACATCACATTAGCTAAATGGAAAACTACTTATCCATCTATTAGTTCCACCTATTATTTCTTTTTTTTTTAGTTCTCATACACATTTGTACATTATATACTAAAGAATAGCATTTGAAAATCTATTAGGTGATGATACTGTAACATTCATATTCTGAATTTCAGTTAAATGTTAAAATGCTTAAAAGAAAATCTTGTTTAAGTAGATGACTTATTCTAGTAAATAATTAGAAAGATATTACTAAGTAGATTTAATGATATATGAAAATTCCATAAAGGACATTTAAATCTATTTATACAAATCAATATTAATATTTTAAAAAGGTGATCTTACACCTCTACTTTCTATGAAAAATGCCAGGTTTTATTTTGTAATTCTATATTTATTTTAGTTTCATCTATTTGTAAATCTTGACAGATACCAAATGTTACGATTTTTTTTTTTGCAAACTATTTTAAGCTAAAGGTAGAATGAACACCTTAAACTTATTTTCTTTATATTTCTATTTCTATCATTTTATGAGCTATAACTGGTTTTACTTAATATATACTTTGGACTCAGTATTGAGATTTGCTCACACTGGCACTCCGTGTATGGTTCATTGCTAGGAAACCAGAAAACAAACATTGTTTTCCTACATATTTATTGTATAAGCCTGTTAAGTACCACACCATGCATAGACATCTCCATTTAAGGGAAACTCCATTTAAGGCCTACCAGATGTATCCCTGGATTTCTCTGGTGTAGAGAACTGAGAAAACCCTAAAGGGCTATCTCAAAAGGCCAGCTGTGGATGCTTCTGCCCCTGCATGGAGAATTGAGGAATTCCCAAAGAGATATTTTTGAAATTCATGCTATGGTACTGACATTACATATTCTATCATATTTGGCTATCTCTCCCTTGTAATATCACAGGCCAAAAATGGCCTCAATCCAATTCTTTTCCTCAGAGAAATCCCAGTACCAAAGATTACTTAAGAAACCAATTTTTCGGATAATATTTAGCATCAAAATCAAAGACAATATTTTTTCTCTTTTTCACATATGTCCTTGCAGCCTCAGTTTCCAGTAATCAAGGGCATAGCCAGAATGCAGATCCTGGGCTATTGACTTTTTCCAGAAAATGGGAACTACAACTTAGTTGATTTAACTCTATCTTGCACTTGACCTCTAAAATAATAGAGCCCATCCCAGTGAAGATTGTGCTTCTAGATTTTTTCTATTTCTTTTTTGTTGTTGTTTTTGTTTTTGTTTTCTTTTTGGGTCAAACCAGCAGCGCTCAGGGGTTACTCCTGGATCTATGCTCAGAAATTGCTCCTGGTAGGTTCGGGAGACCATATGGAATACCAGGATTCGAAACACCATCCTTCTGCATGCAAGGCAAATGCTTAACTCAGAATTCTTTTTTTTTTTTTTTTTTTTGGTTTTTGGGCCACATCCATTTGACGCTCAGGGGTTACTCCTGGCTATGCACTCAGAAATCGCCCCTGGCTTGGGGGGACCATATGGGACACCGGGGGATCGAACTACGGTCCGTCCGCTTGCAAGGCCTTACCTCTAGTGCCACCTTCCCGGCCCCATAATCAAGAATTCTTAACTGGTCACACCCATAGATTAATGTATTGTTTACTGTTAAACTCTGCTTTATAATTTTAAATATTCTTCTCAATACTATGACTGAATTTTACTCCTTATAAAACTGTGCTAGAAGAATATATTTGTCACACGCCCACATTCTTGTGTGTGATTTCATTATTTTGAGGAGGGGGTCACATCCGGTAGCGCTCAGGGGTTACTCCTGGCTCTACACTCAAAAATCGCTCCTGACAGTCTCGGGAGACCATATGAGATACCGCTATTCAAACCACCGTTTTTCTGCATGCAAGGCAAATGCCCTACCTCCATGCTATCTCTTTGGGCCTCAGTTTCATTGTTTTATATTTTATATTCCATTAGCCGGTTTATGTCCATCCACTCTTTGAAATGGACTCATTGAAGCCCACTGGAGCTGTGGGACAAAAACTGCTTGCAGCGGTTAAGTTTTTTCTAGTCCATCAATTTATTTATTGATTTATATATCATTAATTGCATGTTATTTAAAATATCTTAATTTTTAAGCAGAGTTTGAAGTCTCCATTTAAAGTGTTTGTAACAGGTGTCTGCCACAGAGGAAGGAAGGGATGGGGTGTGAAGAGAACTAAGGACTCTGGTTAAGGGAAGTAAGCACAGATAAAGGGATTGATGTAAGAAACTTTAAGCCTAAAACTGAATCATGAATTACTTTGTAACTTTTTGATACCTCGTGATTCAATAAAAATTTAAAAAATAAAACTAATGTCTTTTTTACCCTATCATTATTGGTATATAAAAAGGTCATTGATTTTTGAGTGCTAATTTTGTAGCCTGCCACATAGCTATATAAATCTATTGTTTCTAGAAAAATGTTGGTAGAGTCTTTAGAGTTTTAAAAATATAGAATCATGTCATCTGGAAATAGTGAAAGCTTGACTTCTTTCTTTTCTTCTGAATACCCTTGATATATTGTTCTTTCCTAATTGCTTTGGCAAGTACTTCCGGTACTAAGTTCAATAGGAGTGATGCAAGACAACAGCCATGTCTTATATAAGAATTTAGAGGAAAAGTTTTTACTTTTTCTTCATTGAGGATAATATTTGCCATTGGTTTGTGGTAGATGGATTTCACTATATTGAGAAAGATTCTATTCATTCCGTCTTACTGAGAGTTTATATCAAGAATGGAATTTAGAACATATCAAATGCTTTCTCTGCATCTATTGATATGATCATATGGTTTTTATTTTTATTGTTGTTGATGCTGTGTATTATGTTAATAGATTTATAGATGTTAAACCAACCTTGCATTTCTGGGATGAAACCTACTTGATCATAGTGATTGATCTTCTTGATGAAATATTGAATCCAATTTGCTAGGATTTTGTTGAAGATCTTTGCATCTGTGTTCATCAGGGATATTGGTCTGTAATTTTCTTTTTTTGGCAGTATTTATGTCTGGTTTTAGTATAAAGGTGATGTTGGCTTCATAAAAACTATTTGGAAGTGTTCCCATTTTTTCAATTTTATGAAAGAGCCTTGCAAGGATTGGTAGTAGTTTCTCTTGAAAGGTTTGAAGTAATTCATTAGTGAATCCGTCTGGGCTTGGACTTTTGATTTTGGGCAGACATGAAGGATCTATACAAAGAAAATTATAAAAACCTGCTCCAAGAAATTAGAGAGGACACGCTGAAATGGAAACACATACCCTGCTCATGAATTGGCAGAAATAACATAATTAAAATGGCAATAATCCCCAAATCAATGTACAGTTTTAATGTGGTCTCTCTAAAAATACCCATGACATTCATCAAAAAAGTGGATCAAACACTTCTGAAATTCATTTGGAAAAATAAACACCCTCGAATAGCTAAAGCATCCTTGGGAAAAAAGGAATATGGGAGGAATTACTTTCCTCAATTTTAAACTGTGTTACAAAACAATAGTTATCAAAGTAATTTGGTATTGGAATAAAGAGAGATTCTCAGATCAGTGGAATAGGCTTGAGTACTCAGCGAATGTTCCCCAGACATACAATTACTTAATTTTTGATAAAAAGGCAAGAAATCCTAAATGGATCAAGGAAAACCTCCTCAACAAGTGGTGTTGGCATACTTGATAGCCACTTGCAAAAATGCAAACTCAGACCCCAGCTAACACCATGTACAAAGGTAAATTCTAAATGGTTTAAAGACCTTGATATCAGACCTAAAACCATAGGCATATAATACAACACATAGGTAAAACACTCAATGACATTGAGAGTAAAGGCATCTTCAAGGTGAAAACTGCACTCTCCAAAAAAGTGAAAGCAGAGATCAACAAATGGGAATATATTAAGCTGAGAAGCTTCTGCACCTCAAAGAAAACAGTACTCAGAAAAAAAGAGCCACCCACTGAATGGAAGAAACTATTCACCAAATAGCCATCAAATGAGGGGCTAACATCCAAAATATACAAGGCATTGACAGAACTTTACAGGTAGAATACATCTAATCCCATCAAAAAATGGGGAGAAGAAATGAACACTTTGTCAAAGAAGAAATACAAATGGGCAAAAGACATAAAAAAAAATGGTCCACATCACTAATCATCAGGGAGATGCAAATCAAAACAACTATGAAGTACTATCTCATGCCACAGAGATTGGCACACATCACAAAGAATGAGAACAAGCAGTGCTGGCAGGAATATGGAGAGAAAGGCAGTCTTATTCACTGCTGGTGGGAATGCCATCTTGTCGAACCATTATGGAAAGTGATATGGAGATTCCTCAAAAAACTGGTATTGAGCTCCCGTATACCCAGCTATACCACTCCTAGAGATATACCCTAGGAACACAAAAATACAATACAAAAATCCCTTCCTCACACCTATATTTATTTCAGTGCTATTTACAGTAGCCAGACTTTGGAAACAACCAAGATGCCTTCAACAGATGAATGGCTAAGAAACTGTGGTATATATACACTGTGGAAAAATATGTAGCTGTCAGGAAAAATAAAGTCATGAAATTTTCCTATATGTAGATGTATAAGGAATCTATTATGCTGAGTGAAATAAGTCAGAGGGAGAGAGATAAACTCAAAATAGTCTCACTTATCTATGGGTTTTATGAAAAAATAAAATACATTTTACCATAATTCTCAGAGACAAAACTGAGGAGGTCTGGAAGGTCTAGTTCACAATATGAAGCTCACCACAAAAAGTGGTCAGTGATGTTAGAGAAATAACTACACTGACAAATATCATAACAATGTGAATGAATGAGGGAAGTAGAAAGCCTGTATCAAATACAGGTGAGGGGAGTGTGGGGGAATGTGGAAGAGGGCATTTGGGGACACTGGTGATGGGAAATTTGCATTGATGAAGGTGGGTGTTTTTTATATGACTGATACCCAACTACAATCATATTTGTAATCAAGGTGTTTAAATAAATATATTAAAAAATAAAATAACTTTTAAAATATAATGTGTGATAGTGCTAATTATAAGACATCTAAATTGATGTTATTTTATGCATAATAATTAGCTTTTTTATAAGATTATTATTTTGTTTATCATGAAAAGTTTCCTTATCATGTGATATTTTTTGCTTTCATAGTTGTGAAAGAATGAGAAAATGATATTGGAAGGGCAAGAACAATAGTGGGACAGGAGTAAATATAAATATATGTGTATAAATAATATATAAACAAATATTATTCAAAAAGAAAATTATAGATATGTAAGTAGTTTGCAAATAAATGTTGTAAATAAATCATACTTATTTGAATTGTATTTTGCTACTAAATATTTCAACCAGTAATCAGTACATTTGGTAAACCAGAAGGAACATAAACAAAATCAAATATGTCACAATATCACAAATCAATTAAAAATGCCAACTTATTTACTATGCATATATAGTTTATTCATATATGTTATCTATGAATAGCATATATTTAATCAGTTATTATATACCTTGTGTTCCACTATCTAACTAAATTTTTTAATTTAATTTTTATTTTGATCATAGTGGCTTACATATTGTTGACAATAATATTTTAGGTACATATTTACATAAAATCAGGGGAGATTTCCATCACCAATTTGTCCTCCCTACACCTCCGTTTTTGTCTTACCTCCCATATGCTCTTCCCTCACTCATCCATTATCTAACTATATTTTTTTTATTTTAACTTTTACTTTGATCATAGTGGCTTACATATTGTTGACAATAATATTTTAGGTACATATTTACATAAAATCAGGGGGGATTTCCATCACCAATTTGTCCTCTCTACACCTCTGTTTTTGTCTGACCTCCCATATGCTCTTCCCTCACCCCTAGGGCTGCCAGAATATGTTGTTCCCTCTGTATCTAGCCTAATACTTAGTAGTCTTGCACCTGTTTGGTCCTGGTGCCTCCCTTATTTCCCCCTCTAACTGGGGGGGCAGGACTAGCTATTTCAAGTCACGTGGTTACTAAATTTTTTAAATGTTAATGTATTTCTGTGCTTTAAAATTTAAAATGAGGGGCCGGCGAGGTGGCATGGCGCTAGAGGTAAGGTGTCTGCCTTGCAAGCACTAGCAAAGGAAGGACCACGGTTCCATCCCTCGGCGTCCCATATGGTCTCCCCACGCCAGGGGTAATTTCTGAGTGCTTAGCCAGGAGTAACCCCTGAGCATCAAATGGGTGTGGCCTGAAAAAACAACAAAAATTTAAAATGAACACTAAATAATAATTGGTTTATGTTGTCAACCTACACAAAAGAAATTCTTGACTTTTTTTCATTTAAATTATTTTTTTGTTTTTGTTTTTGTTTTCTGGGCCACACCAGGTGATGCTCAGGGGATACTCCTGGCTATGAGCTCAGAAATAACTCCTGGCTTGGAGGACCAAATGTAATGCTAGGGGATGGAACCTCAGTCCATCCTAGGCTAGGACCAGCAAGGCAGAAGCCTTACCACTCTGCACCACTGCTCTGGCCCTAAATTTCTGATTACAAACTGCATTATTTTCAAATCACTACAATGTAGTATATACTTTTAATTTCCTGAATTAAGATATGCACTTCTGCATATATATGTACATACATGCATAATTAACTTTTATAAATAATGTATTATTACAAAAACACAAATGCCATGACAAGAGCTTTATGTTATTGTTTGTATCCCTGAAGTAAAAGAGTGATAATGATCAGTGAGATATCACTTTATGGGGCATGAGAAATAATTCAGTGGGTAGAGAGCTTGTCTGGTACATCGCTGACCCAGTTTGTGGAGCTTCATATGGTACTCTGAGACTTGACAAGAGTGATTCCTGAGCATAGATGGAGGAGTAATCCCTGAGCAGTCAGGTATGTCCCCCAAGGAAAACAAAGAAGTTATGCTATTTTTAAAAACAAAGATCACTGCAATATTAACTTTTATTTTCTTAAATTCAGTTTATTTAAAGACTAAATACTTCCTATGGTAAAATTAGAATCTTAAAATTGAAAAAAAAATAAAATAAGAAACTAAATCTTGTACAAAAAATTTAATGTCCTTGAATATTCAACATATTTCTACTTTTCTTTATTTCACAGAGTACAGCAGCTGTCTGCAAATAGTTCATTGTTACTATTTAATTTGTATTCACATTCATTTGAAATTGTTTGCTTTTTAAAAAATTTAATCTTATTGAAACAATTGTGATCTATAGATTCTTCATAGATGAATTTCAGATATATAATGAGTCAGGGTCCTTCTCACTACTAGTGTCAACCTCCTTTCAACAATTGACTCAGTGTGTATCCTATACAACCACCATTTGCCTGCCAGTGTTATAGTCCCGTTTCAGTTTAGATTGTTCAAAGTTTAGATCTCCTGGTTCTATTATCATTGATTTTGGCTTGGATATTTAATTCTGCCTTCATTTATTTCCCTGCAAATGCATCTGAGATCACTAGGCCACTTATCCCCAGACTTTCTTTATTACTTTCCTTTTAGTTTTATAGAAAAATGTGGGAATATGTGTAAAATAAAATAATCCGAGTCTCAAATTTCATTAAAAAAGGCGAGAACCCCAATATAAAAGATAAGAGATAAAAACATACAATAAAAAGGGAGGTGTGTGGTAGGGTGTTTTTTGTTTTCTGTGTGTGTGTGTGTGTGTGTGTGTGTGAGTGTGCTTGTGTGCTTGGCATAGGAGCAGCAAAATATGGGATAAATAGAAAGGAAAAAACCTTTGGCCTAAAAAGAGGGAGATCTATTACATGAAGCATTCTGGCATAAGATGTCACATTAATGAAACTATAATAAAATATCACTTTTCTGTAAATAAGTGTGTATACAAACTAATTTACATGCAAATTGTATAAAATATGAAGAGAATGGCTATTGTTTTTCTTAGTTTTTTACTTTGATTATGATTAATGAGAGATATTTTGATTGAATGTAATAAGAATCAAAATTTTTATTTAAATTTTATTCACTTTTAATATTACCAAAAATTAGTATCATATGTATAATCAGAATTTAACTAGCTTATCAATAAAAATAACACATGAATTAAATCAAATAAGTTATCTTTTTTTGGAGGGGCCACACCTGGCGGTGCTCAGGGTTACTCCTGGCTTTCTGCACGGGGGACCATATGGGACGTCGGGATTTGAACCAATGACCTTCTGCATGAAACGCCTTAGCTCCATGCTATCTCTCTGGTCCCAAATGAGTTATCTTTTGTAGTAAATATTGTAAAAAAATAACTGCTTAATTTAAATTCTAACTCATTCTGGTATTTATAAACTATAAAATGTGAATTTGAAGTCCACACCAAGGGACACAGAAAGTATCACTTAAGCTAGAGGCTGAGTCCTATAGAAGATTTCACAGCTCTTAGGTAAGCTCCTGACCTGCTTTATCGAGCAGACTGAAGCCCAAAATAATCTGTCATCCTCATAAAAGTTTTCTCTGAGACTTCTCTAGCAGTGGGGAAAACTTATTGTCACACAGGAAAGAAGGATCTAAAGACTACAAAAGAACCAGGGGAAAACACTGCAAAACCCAGCCATGCCTTATGGGTGATGATTGCAATTATGCAACATCTAGATGTCTAGATGGGCTCCTCCCAGCCCTTTTTTCTTCTTTTTCTTTTTCCAACAGAACCACAGAACTTTACATTTGGAAATCAACACATTATGAGGTATAACTATTAAGGAATTAAACATACAAAAAATATAGATATCCCCATTAAGTCTTTTCAGATATCCTTGTGGGGAGGTGAGATCCAGGGCACATTTTCTTCCCACACCATGGTCTTACTGAGTTTGAGAAGTTGTTTGCAGCAGTAAGGTAGTGTCCTTGAGCTTGGGGGGGGGTGGGGTCCTTTTCGAGCTGAATCTGGTAGCAACAGTCCACGGTTTAGGGTGTGTGTGTGAGAAGACAGGCCACCTAGAAGTCAGCAGGAGTAGTAGTTGCAGCTTCTTGCCAGTATATGAGACTTGAGACTGAGAGGGTGTCCTTTCACTTCGGGAGCTGAGTGGTGGCTTATTGGGGCAGGAGTTCAGTCTCAATACCTAATGAGTTAAGAGCAAAGGGTAAAGCATGTTAAATAGGGAGGGATAACAGATCAGGATCTAGGGGAGAGAGGTTAGTAGGATTTCTGAAGGGGAGAATAAAAGATAATATTTATATTAGGCATGGGTTGATTAAGAATTGAGAGTGAAGAGGCATAACTAGGGGAGCTCAAGTATCAGGGTTGAGGTGGTGAAAGGATAGAAGAGGATTTGTAAGGTGGTTAACAAAGGATGGTTCACAAAGGACGGGGAGGAAGAATATCATATAATAGGGACTATAGAGAATTTAAGCAGGGATTATATGTAATACAGATTAGACAAACACAGGAGTACAATCACACACACATATATATTCGTGGATTACAGTTAAAGGACTGACACTTGTGGAATGGGTCAAAGCTCTTAAAAGAAAAAAATGAGGAGGCAATTGAGAGTGTGGGTGTTTTCCAGTATATAGGCCATTTATTGATGGTGGGAATAAACTTCCTTAGATAAACGCTTCAAGGGTTAGATTGTGCATGAAGCATTCTTAGAACAATAATCATTTTCTAATCAAGGATACTTAGCAATATGTTAATGGGCTCTGTAAGAGGAGTCTATCCCATGGCATTTCATTTATCATGTCTAGAGCATCCAGTTTCCTTTCTTGGGAGCTAACTAATAGTAAGGTAGCTTGGTTTAAAAAAAAAACTAAAACAAAATCAAATGATAAAAGATATAGTCAATAAATGGGCCTCTAACAAAAGTCTAAGTTGTGCAGTTGCCTATTTCAATGGGCTCTGCACACAAAAGCATTAGATCATACTAGTAGGCATAATCAAAGAACCATCAAGTTCTTAAAAAAAAAAACAACCCTGCTAATAGAATTGGAAAACCATTCATAGCAACACAGTAGAAGTAGGGAACTTCAACATTATATCTAGATAAGTCAACTGGAAAATGCTCAGCAAGTAAATATTTGCTTTGAAGGGAGAAATGGAAGATAGGGAGTATATTATATATATATATATAGGTCTTTTCACCCAAAAAATGCTAAATATCTTTTTTGGACAGTGCAAAAAGTACTTTCCAGAATATATCATGTGTTAGGGCACTAAGCATACATCCACAAAGTCAAATAAAACATTTTCTCCTTACCTTAACTAAAACAAGTAGTGATGTTCAGAACTGTAAAGTGTTACAGTGAATGAATGTCATCTAGTTGGTGTTATCTATACATTATAGTTATTTTATGCACATTTAATAATATTATAACTTTCATCATAGGTATTTAAGATGATCTAATTTATGCATTCAAAGGTAATTTTTAATCTAAATATGAACTGTCTGACAGAAAATAGACCATAAACTATTAGACATTCCATATTGAAGAAAAATGTAACTACTCTATTAGCATTTCTCAATGTAAACAAACTTATGTTTGTGAAACATAGATAGAAAGATAACCTTAACAGATTATAGTGCAAGGTGTAATGTCCAAAAAGCACAGGGATGTAATATCTGGGCATGAAAAGCATTGTACTTATTCACTTTCTATTGATTTATTTTTATTGTATTTTATTTTGTTTTATTTATTGTTTTGACAACACCCAGCAGTTTTTAGTGATCTTTCTTGATGTAGAGATGGAAAGCATATATGTTGCAGGAGTTTGATTCGATGAGGTTGGATAAGGGCATGGTAAGCACCATACCAAGGGATCTATTTTTCTGTCCCCCTTATCTTCTTTCTAATGTTAGATATTTTAAATTAAGAGCAATATTCATGTACAAACTTATATTTCTTCTTTATCATTTGTTTAAATTAAAGATAATCAAATACAAGAAAATGTTATTTAAAATAGCTCCTGAGGTCTGGAGAAATAGTTCTGTCAAAAAGGCGCTTGTATTGCACAGACCTGAATCAGGCTTAAGCTTTGGCAACACGTGAGTCCCTCTAGGAGCGATCCCTAAGCTCTTGAGCAAGGAGTAAGCCCTGAACTTGATGCTGGATATGGTACCAAAATCAAAACAAAAGAAAAAAACAGAATAACATTAGTAGCTCTGACTAGTGAATATAGATTTTCTGGATGTAACCAAAACAGTAAAAAAATATTAGTAATGTTTTAATATAACTGTAAATTTGTTTGTAATCAAGGTGTTTAAATAAAGATATTAATCAAAAAGAACATTAATTTAAAAAGAACATTACTCAAATAAGAGATGTTATAAATACAGTAGTTATATAAAATTCCGAGTTCCTCATTAAATATATTAAACGGACTTAAGAATATATATGTACATGTATAGCAAGTGTGTACACTACACAAAACTAAAGCTTTCCATACCATGTAAAAGTTTTTGATCTGCTGATCTTTGTATATTTTAATTTAGCATTTAAACTGTCTTATGTCTGTAAATTTTGTTAGCTATGGCAAGCATTAAAGTCACTTTTAAACTTTTTTTTTGAAATGTCATGCTTCCTGAAAAATCTGAGAAAAACATACATTTCTCTTTTTAAAACTTGCTTATTTGGAATATACTGTTGTATATTTTCTCTTATAAAGTTACAAGGACATATAATTACTAATATAACATTTCAAAACGCTGCCTTTTAAAATGACTAAAGATAGAGTGGAATTGACTCAAAGTGGTTAGGTACATCCATTGAATGTCTGAGGCCTCAGATTTGGATTTGATCTCCATTACTGTATGGTGCCTCAGCACTAGCTGTATTAAATCTAGTTATCCTGATCCAAGAACTACCATACATTTCCCCCAAACAATTCGCAATTAAATAAAATAGTTAAAAAATGTCATCACTGTACCATATAATGCAGTAAATAATAAATAAGATGAATATTTATGAGATGATATGCTAAAGTATATGTTAATTCTGGCACTACTCTCTGAGCAATAATACTCTTTGTGGGTCTTTTGTTTTTGAAGAGAGGGCAAATTTAGGAATTTAAATACCACAGCTATTTTAATTTAAAATGGAAATGTTATATATTGTTTCCTTATGATCTCGCTCCAAATCATCAAATTTAGCATTCCTTTTCATATATAGCATAAATTTGATTTTAATAAATTTAACTGAGTATGTGTGAATTCACTCATACTAATCTTCTCTTACTTGAGATATTACAGACATGAAATTATTTTTATATTTAAGTTCTAATAAACCTAAAAAACCTTTATATTTCAAATTTGACATTATTAATGAATGTATATGTAATAAAATAAATGAAATTTAGAATTATAGCAAATTAATTAAAGGTGGTATGTAAATATATTTTCTTTTAATCAGTTTCATTATCAGATTTTTGTAGGATTTTAAGTCAAAAAAAAATAGGGGGCGTGAGAGATAGCATGGAGGTAGGGTGTTTACCTTGCATGCAGAAGGATAGTGATTTGAATTCCGGCAACCTATATGGTCCCCTGAGCCTGCCAGGAACAATTTCTGAGAATAGAGCTAGGAGTAACTCCTGATCGATGCAAAGTGTGACCCAAAAACAAAAACAAAAACAAAGACAAGGAAAATAAATATTCAAAAAAGATAATTCAAGAACAAACTAATTAAAAATGCAAGACGTAACTAAAGTCTAGTGTAATACAAATTCAACCTGACAAGCACAAAATCTTTTCTATATATTCAAATAGAAGTTTACTAAAGAGGTAGTTCAAAGGGGTTGGTACTTGCTATTAATGTCAAAGGCCTGTGTTTGATAATAGAGTCCTCTGAGAACTTCCTAAATTATCCTCAAAGAGCTTTGAAAAGTCACTGAGGAACAAAGGTATGTTTATTCCGTCCCCTCAATCCCAAAATCATACAGTCCGAGCAGGGGTCTCAAACTCGCGACCCGCGGTCCGCAAACGGCCCTCCTTACATTTTGTGGCCCTGCCCTAGAGGAATCTTTTTTGTTTTGTTTTGTTTTAGTTGGTTGGGTAAGACCCCCCAATGTTCAAGGCTTACTACTGTCTTTGCACTCAAGGATCACCCAGACTTTGCTTCCTGCCGCCCCCAGGTAAATTGAGTTTAAGAGATTGTTTACTGTGGTTCAATTCTTTATTCATTTAGTATGTACTGAGTATATGCTGTGTAATACTAGTTGAAATATTAAAAGTCTATTTTTTGCATAATTCCTCTAATAGAATTTAAATTTAGTGAGAAGTTACCCAAAATAAACACCCAATAAAAGTCAATATGTAAATATTATATTTTTATAATATCTTTACTTAAATACCATGATTACAAACATGACTGTATAAATATTTTAATTATATTAAGGAATTAAGGTGACCTAATAGTGAATGAATAAGTTGGAGGAATTATTTTTGATTGAGTTCATCATAAAGCTTTTCTAAGTTGGATAATTTTATTTGTGATAAATAAGAAGAAATAGCGTTTAGTAAAATGGTTTTAAGGTTAAATTTCTCTTTTGAGCATAGAACATAACATTTTTCACCATTACAGACAAAATTTATGCTCTAAATAAAGTTGAAGAAATTCTGTACTTTGGCATCCATATATAAAAGGCTGTCATGGTCAGATATAAACATGGGGGAAAAACGGTCATAAAGAGAGGTCTGTGAGCCATAAAACACATAGGAAATAATTAAATTAAATATTAAATAATTAAAATATTATATATTTTATATATAATATATATATTTGTTAATTTTGAGTTTTAGTCATATGATGTTTCAACTCCCATCCCTTCACCAATGTTCCTTTCCAGCCAATCATCCCATTCCTGCCCCAATTCCCAGCCTGCCACTATGGCAGATATTTCTCTTTTTCTCTCTTTTAGGCCGCTGTGGAGTATTTGATAAAGTATTTCATGCATATCACTTTACTTCATTTCAATTCTCAGAGGGTTTTTTTTCCAGAGTGATCATATCCACATATTATTGTCATCTGTCTTAACTACACTCTCTATACTTCATTTCTATTGTTTTTGGGTTTTATTCTCATACTATTTTGTTGATTTTGCAGTTATTGTTTAATATCTTACAGATAATTGTGATCATTCTATTTCTGGTCTTCTTCCTCTGATTCATTTCACTTAGCATGATACTCTCCATAAATATCTATGTACAAGCAAATTACATGACTTAATTTTCCTAATAACTATATAGTATCCCGTTGTGTAGATGTAGCACAGTTTATTTATCTACTCCACTGTTTTCAAGAATTTGGGTTGCTGCAAAATTCTGCTATTTTAAATAGTGCTGTAATAAACATGGAAATGGAGATGTAATTTTTGCACTGTATTTTTTTTTTTTTTTGGTTTTTGGGCCACACCCTGTGACGCTCAGGGGTTACTCCTGGCTATGCGCTCAGAAGTTGCTCCTGGCTTCTTGGGGGACCATATGGGACGCCGGGGGATCGAACCGTGGTCCGTCAAGCAAGGCAGGCACCTTATCTCCAGTGCCACCGCCCGGCCCTGCACTGTATTTTTTGAATCTCTAGTTATATTCCCAGGAGTTATTTGGTTGCTGTGTCAAATTGTTAAATTCTACAAGTGCCTTATGTATATTATATTTTAATCCCTTAAAATATATATTTGGAGTGAATATTTTCTTCCATTCAGTGGGTGATCTTTGTATTCTGGTTATCTTTTCCTTTGAGGTATGGAAGATATTTAATTTTATGTAGTCCTTTTTGTTTACAATTGGTCGGTGATGCTTCCTTCATCCTTGAAGATACATTTAGTTTCAATGACAAAGAGTTTTCCTAAATACTTTTATGTGCCTATGGTTTCAGGTCTGAAAACATGTCTTCAGTGGATTTTGATTTGACTTTTGTGCATGGTGTTTGAAAACTATTTTAATTCATTTTCTTACTTACAGCTGACCAGTTTTAAAGCACGCTTGATGATATGGCTTTCATTGATCTACTTGATATTTTTTACTTCTTTATCAAAAATTATATATATTTGGAGATTTGTCTCAGGATATTTGAATATATTGCACTGATCTGAGCCTCTATTTTTATTACAATATCATGCCATTTTAATTATTACCATATGTGTTAGAATTGTAATTTATTGTATTTAGTATTGCCTTAGCTATTTGTGGATATTTACTTATATATGTGTGTGTATGCACGCACACGCGCGCGCACACACACACACACACACACACACACACATATTAGGAATGTTTGGACAATTTCTTTGGAAATCAACCACATAGATATCCTCATATAAACTGCATTTAATCTGTAAAATGCTTTGGGAAGAATTGCCTTTTTTATGATATTACCTTTAAAACTTATTAACAAAAAATGTATTTTAATTTTCTCATGTCTTTTATTTTTTGAAGTAGTATTTTGTAGTTTTTTGAGTAAGTCTTTTACCTCTTTTGTTAAGATAATCTCAAGATACATGATTTTCTTAGGCACAATTGTGAGTGTTTTTTTTAATAACTCGTCTCTTTTATAATCTATATAAAAAGACATGAATTTTTATATATCAACTTTATAGTCTAAAATGTACTTACAATCTACTGCAATTTTTAGGACTTCCTAAATATAATAACATATCATCTGCAAATTGTGAGAGTGGACTCTTCTCTTCCTGTCTGGATGTCCTTGATATCTTTTTCTTGCTTGTTTGTTAAGGCAAGTACTTCCAGCATATATTGAATAGAATTGGTAAAACTATGCTATTTTGTTTTGTGGCTATTCATAGAAAGATGGATTTTACTTTTACTCCATTTATTATAACACTTGCAATGAGCTTGTGATAAATGGTTTTGATTATATTGTGGAAATTTCCAGTCCCATTTTGTTGAGATTTCATCTTGAATAAATGGTTGTTCTTAACAAATGCTTTCTCTGAACCTATTTGCATGAATGCGTGATTGTATTGTTTTATTTTATTGATATTCTATATTATGTTGATAGTCTTTCATATATTAAACCATCCTTGCTCCCCTGGGGTGAAACCTATTTGATGATGGTGCATGTTTGTTCAATACATTGCTAGATCTCTTTGTGGTTTCACTCTCTGTTTTTGATAGCAATGTGATGTTAGCTTCAAGAAAACAGTTTGGGAATGTTTCTCTTTTAACAATTTCCTGGATCAGTTCGCAAAGGACCGCCAGAAAATCCTTTTTAAAATATTTGAAATAATTCAATAGTAAATCTATCTATTTTGGCCTGCCTAATCTTTTCTTTTGGGGAATACTTTTTTATTATTTTTTATTATTTTTTTGCATTTTTTCTTTATTTAAACATCTTGATTACAAATATGATTGTGATTAGGTTTCAGTCATGTAAAGAACACCCCCCTTCACCAGTGCAACATTCCCACCACCAATGTCCCAAATCTTCCTCAATCCCACCCCACCCCCACCTGTAATCTAGATAGGCTTTCCAGTTCCCTCATTCATTCACATGATTATGGTAGTTCTCAGTGTAGTTATTTCTATGGGGAATATTTTTGAAAACCATTTAAATTTTCTCAACAGTGATAAGTCTGTTCAGGTACTCCAACATCTTAATTCGGACTTGTCAGTTACAAGAGTCCAAAATGTATTCATTTCATCTAGATTCTCTTGCTTTGTGACATAGAAATCCTCAAAATAATCTCTGATTATCTTTGAAATTTCTCTAATTTCTATTCTGATTTCCGCTCTGTCATTTTCTTATTTGGCTTATTAGGTTTATCTATCACCTATCTTGCTATTGGTTTATTTCTCTTTTTTATTTTTAAGAACCAACTGGATATTATATATAATATATATATTATTGGAATAACTGAATTATTGGTTTTCTTTTGTGGATACAGGTCGTTATATTCTGCTCTTAATTTTACAATTTTCTTTGTCCTTCCTGCTTTGTGTTATTTTGATGATCTTCTTCCAGGTTTTATTTTATTAATTTTTTTGGAGGGGGCACATCCAGTATTACTCAGGGGTTACACCTGGTTTGTACTCAGAAATCACTCCTGGCTGGCAGGATAGGGGGATTACATGAGAAGCAAAAATCGAACGTGGGCCCTTCCTCTGTAGGCAGCAGGCAAGGCAAACTCCTGTCATTGTGTTATCAATCTGGCTCCTTTTTCCGATTTCTTAAATTGTGTAGCCATGTTATTTTTGTTGACCCTTTATTTTTCCTAGATGAATGCTTGAACATCTATGATCTTTATTCTAAACCTTGCTTTTGCAATGTCTTCCAATTTCTGGAAGCTCATGTCCTCATTATCATTTTGTTTCTAGCAATCTTTTGACCTCGTTTTTATTTTTCTGCCAGACTCATTGATTCTACACTATGAAGATAGTTTCCAGGTGTTTGCATTGTTTCTGTTTTATTTGTGATTAACAGCTATTTTCATTGCTTAATAGTCTACAAGGATAGTTAATATAATTTCTATACCTTGAATTTGTGAGGATATATTTTACGGCTCAAGATATAATATATTGTGGAAAATGTCCCTCTTGCACTAATGAGAAAAATGCATATTTGACATTTTTGGATGAGAAAGACTTTATAGATATAGATATAGATATAAACCCTTATCTTTTATTTCTTCGTCAAAGAAAGTATTTCCTTACTAAGGATTATAAACCTCACCTATCAAGAGTTGACAGAGTAGTGTTGAATCTACCTCTATTGAGTTGCTATCAATGTCTTCTTTCAAGCCTATTAGCAATCATTTTAAGTATTTTGCTGGTGGATCTTTAGGTGTATGTTTAGGAGTATAAGTTCACCTTGATGGTCATGTTCCTTGATAATCAAAAAATCTTCTTAACTGTCTTATACCTTATACCTTATTTGAACCTGGATTCGATGTTGTCTGACAATAGTATGTCTAGCCTGACTTTATGTTTGCATAAAGAACTGTCTTCCAATCTTTGACTTCAAGTCTATATTTATTCTGACTGTTCAAATGAGAATCTTGTCAGCAGTTGTTTTTGAGTTCAGTTTTCTAATTCATCCTGCCACTCTTTTTCTGTTAATTTGTGCCTTTGCTCAGTTTACCTTGCAAAAGATTATTGCTATTGAGCTTTGTGCCATCTTTCTATAAATTTTTGGTGTGTTTGAAGGGTTTCATTTTTTCTTAACATACCATCATCTGTTCTCTTAAAATACAGTTTCTGTTATATGAATTTTTGAGCTATTTTTATTCATAAAGGTGGGTACTATTTCTTCAAATATGAATAATAGTCTGGGTTGGTAAATTACTTTTGGTAAAGCATTTATTTTATAGAGATTATTTTACTATATGCCACCAGATGGATGATTTTGTTAATCCCCTAAAAATTTTAAAAATGCTACTTTGTGTGTGTGTGATTTCCTTTTTTGATCTTTCTGCTTTCAGTATTCTATGTCTAAGTATAATTTTCATCATCCTGATTAGAATGTGCTCTGGGATGTTTCTATATATAAAATCAATATCAATTTCACCCCTCAATACAAATATTTTGGAAGAAATTACTTTTCATAGGAGAATTTTTTATTTTAGTTTTCTTTTAATATTCTATGTTACAAATTTTTGTGTATATATTTAGGTCAGAAGAGTATTTTAACACTGAGTTTGGTCTTCTAGCTCAATTTTAACAAGAATAATGATAAACTAAAATTAGTAAAAATAAATAAATAAGTAAATAAAATTTCAGGGCTCAGAGAGATATCACAGCAGTAGGGCTTTTGTATTGCATGCAACTGACTAAGGATAAACTGTTTTAAATCCCATCATCCTATATCGTCCCCTGAGCCTGCCAGGATCTATTTCTGAGCATAGAGCTAGGAGTAAGTGCTAAAAGCCACCAGGTTCCTTCTTCCTTCCTTCCTTTCTCCCTACCTCCTTCCTTCCTTCCTCCCTCCCTCCCTTCCTTCCTACCTCCCTCCCTTCCTTCCATCCTTCCTTCCTTCCTCCCTCTCTCCCTCCCTCCCTCCCTCCCTCCCTTCCTTCCTCCCTTCCTCCCTCCCTCCCTTCCTCCCTCCCTCCCTCCCTCCTTCCCTCCCTCCCTTCCTCCCTCCCTTCCTTCCTTTCTCCCTCCCTCCCTCCCTCCCTCCCTCCCTTCCTCCCTCCCTTCCTTCCTTCCTCCCTCCCTCTCTCCCTCCCTCCCTTCCTTCCTTCCTTCTTTCCTCCCCCCCCCAAAAAAAAAAAACAGAACAAAAATTCCAGTACTAAAACATATTGCCACACATACACCAAGAGACATACAGGAAGTTATTATCCACCTAAAGAGGTACTCTGCAGAGAACAGAAGCCTCAAGGCAGGTCTCAAAATGGTTTAAAGAAAGAGAGAAAAGATTGAATTGGTTATACTGAGTATTCTTTGAGCATAAAGAATGGAACTATCATAGGGTTTTGAGCTTTAAGCCTCTGAATGCCAGAACATAAAGATTCTTCTTTCATTCATTTTTCCAGGATTTGGGGTTGAAGAAGATAAGCTTAACTAAAGGCTAAATAACTACTAGCTACCAAGCATTAACAAAAATAAATACAAAATATATATGATTTATATTATCTAGATACAGTGATTCTCATTGGATTTTATCGTTATGAGAAAAACTTGTTTCATTATTCTGAATACATGATTACTAGATTAAAGAATAGAAATGTATCTTACAATTCAAGAAAATTTAATATCTTGTCTACCATTATTTTTATAATGCACTTTCATTGGTATTTTTTATTTATGTTGTACATTGCTCTATCATATTATAAAAAATAAATACAGTAAAACTGTAATATTTTGGCAAAATTTCACTCTTTTTCTCAAAGAAAAAATTTGGGCAATTTTGAAAAGCTTGTTTAGGACTATGACATGTAGCAAGTCATTAAGATAACAGTTTAATAAAAAATCACTCCAATGTAATTTTACAAAAATTTCAATGTTGCATAACATTTGGATAAATTAATGAATTATTGTCTATTGCAATGTCATATACTCTTTTGGCAGTTGCATCTATCAAGAATGATTTTAATTAGATGCTCTTTAAATATGAAATTAATGTATTATTTGGTTTTTAAATGAATATATCATATACAGTAATATTTTAGAAAAATGTTAGGTTAATTATGTTTTTAAAAGCAAGTAAATACTATACCCAGCAAAACTCACTTTCCGGTTTGATGGAAGAATACATGGATTCACAGACAAAAAACAGCTCAGAAACTTCACAGACACAAAACCAGTCTTAAGAGAAAAACTGAAAGACCTAATCTAAGACAAGACTACCCAAAAGACACACCAAATTTTGAAATAAAGATGGCGTTAAATCCCAGGACAATTCTTTCCCTCAACGTCAATGGACTAAATGCACTAGTTAAGAGACACAGAGTGGCTAAATGGATCAAAAAACTCAATCCAACCTTCTGTTGCCTACAAGAAACGCACCTGAATAGTCAGAACAAACATAGACTCAAAATAAAAGGCTGGAGAAAAGTTATCCAAGCAAACAACACCCATAAAAAAGCTGGAGTGGCCATACTAATATCAGATAATGCAAACTTTATACTCAGGAAGGTTGTAAGGGACAAAGATGGACATTTTATATTAATCAAGGGGTACGTAGAGCAGGAAGAATTCACTCTCCTAAACATATATGCACCGAATGAGGGGCCAGCAAAATATTTAATACAACTGTTGACAAATCTGAAAAATAATATCAACAACAACACAATAATTGTGGGGGACCTTAACACGGCTTTGTCAACACTGGACAGGTCAACCAGACTGAAACCCAACAAGAATATACTAGACCTGAGGAGAGAAATGGAAGAAAGAGGCCTAGTGGATATATATAGGACACTCCATCCCCAGAAACCTGGATACACATTCTTCTCCAATGTACATGGGACATTCTCCAGGATAGACTACATGCTGGCACATAAAACATACCTCCATAAGATCAAGAGGATAGAAATTTTGCAGAGTACCTTCGCTGACCACAAGGCTCTGAAATTATTTGTGAACTCCAAAGGGACTCAGAAGAAACACTTTAACACCTGGAAGTTAAACAGCCTCATGCTCAATAACCAGTGGGTCCGAGATGAAATCAAGGAGGAAATAAAAAGGTTCCTGGAAACAAATGACAATAAAGACACAAACTCTCAGAACTTATGGGACACAGCAAAAGCAGTACTGAGAGGAAAATTTATAGCTTTGCAAGCACACATCAGGAAGGAAGAAGGAGCTTACCTGAGTAGCTTAATGACACAGCTAATAGAACTAGGAAATGCTCAACAAAAGGACCCGAGAATAGGAAGACAGAAGGAAATAACAAAGCTTAGAGCAGAAATCAACGAAGTGGAAACTCAAAAAACAATCCGAAAGATCAACGAAAGCAGAAGTTGGTTCTTTGAAAAAATAAACAAGATTGATAGAACACTGGAAAATCTAACAAAGAAAGAGAGAGAGAAACTTGATAACTCGTATCAGAAATGAAAAAGGAGAGATCACTACTGATATGACAGAGATTCAAAGGGTAATCAGAAACTACTTTGAAAAACTCTACGCCACTAAAAATGAGAACCTGGAAGAAATGGATAAATTCTTGGACTCTTATAATCTTCCACGGTTGAAGGAAGAGGATGTAGCATATCTAAACACCCCCATCACCATTGATGAAATTAAAACAGTAATCAAATGTCTGCCGAAAAACAAAAGCCCAGGTCCAGATGGATTCACTAATGAATTCTATCAAACTTTCCAAGAGGAACTACTGCCAATCTTGGCAAGACTCTTTCATGAAATTGAACAAACAGAAACACTTCCAAATAGCTTTTATGAAGCCAACATCACCTTGATACCTAAACCAGACAGAGACACTACCAAAAAAGAAAATTACAGACCAATATCACTGATGAATGCAGATGCAAAGATCCTCAACAAAATCCTGGCAAATAGGATTCAATGCCTTGTTAAAAATATCATCCACTACGATCAAATAGGTTTCGTCCCAGGAATGCAAGGCTGGTTTAACATCCGTAAATCTATCAACATAATACACAACATCAATAACAAGAAAAATAAAAACCACATGATCATATCAATAGATGCAGAGAAAGCATTTGATAAGGTCCAACACCCATTCTTGATCAAAACTCTCAGCAAGATGGAAAGGAGGGAACCTTTCTCAATATAGTGAAGGCTATCTACCACAAGCCAGTGGCAAATATTATCCTCAAAGGAGAAAAACTGAAAGCCTTTCCTCTAAATTCTGGCACAAGACAAGGCTGTCCTCTCTCACCCCTCCTATTAAACATAGCACTGGAAGTACTTGCTATAGCAATTAGGCAAGAAAAGGATATCAAGGGAATCCAGATAGGAAAGGAAGAAGTCAAGCTCTCACTGTTTGCAGATGACATGATACTCTACTTAGAAAATCCTAAAGACTCTATCAAAAAGCTTCTAGAAACAATAGACTCATATAGCAAGGTGGCAGGCTACAAAATTAACACACAAAAATCAATGGCCTTTCTATACACCAATAGTAATAAGGATGAAATGGACATTAAGAAAACAACCCCATTCACAATAGTGCCACACAAACTCAAATATCTTGGAATCAACTTGATTAAATATGTGAAGGACCTATACAAAGAAAACTATAAAACTCTGCTCCAAGAAATAAGAGAGGACACACGGAAATGGAAACGCATACCCTGCTCATGGATTGGCAGGATTAACATCATCAAAATGGCAATACTTCCCAAGGCATTATACAGATTTAATGCCATCCCTCTAAAGATACCCATGACATTCTTCAAAGAAGTGGATCAGACACTTTTGAAATTCATTTGGAACAATAAACACCCTCGAATAGCTAAAGCAATCATTGGGAAAAAGAATATGGGAGGAATTACTTTCCCCAACTTTAAACTGTACTACAAAGCAACAGTTATCAAAACAGCATGGTATTGGAATAAGGATAGGTCCTCAGATCAGTGGAATAGGCTTGAATACTCAGAAAATATTCCCCAGACATACAACCACCTAATTTTTGATAAAGGAGCAGGAAATCCTAAATGGAGCAGGGAAAGCCTCTTCAACAAGTGGTGTTGGCACAATTGGATAGCCACTTGCAAAAAATTGAACTTAGACCACCTGCTAACATCATGTACGAAGGTAAAATCCAAATGGATTAAAGACCTCGATATCAGCCCCAAAACCATAAGATATATAGAACAGCACATAGGCAAAACACTCCAGGACATTACAGGCATCTTCAAGGAGGAAACTGCACTCTCCAAGCAAGTGAAAGCAGAGATTAACAGATGGGAATATATTAAGCTGAGAAGCTTCTGCACCTCAAAGGAAATAGTGCCCAGGATACAAGAGTGGGAGAAACTATTCACCCAATACCCATCAGATAAGGGGCTAATCTCCAAAATATACAAGGCACTGACAGAATTTTACAAGAAAAAAACATCTAACCCCATCAAAAAATGGGGAGAAGAAATGAACAGACACTTTGACAAAGAAGAAATACGCATGGCCAAAAGACACATGAAAAAATGTTCCACATCACTAATCATCAGGGAGATGCAAATCAAAACAACGATGAGATACCACCTCACACCCCAGAGAATGGCACACATCACAAAGAATGAGAATAAACAGTGTTGGCGGGGATGTGGAGAGAAAGGAACTCTTATCCACTGCTGGTGGGAATGCCGTCTAGTTCAACCTTTATGGAAAGCGATATGGAGATTCCTCCAAAAACTGGAAATCGAGCTCCCATACGATCCAGCTATACCACTCCTAGGAATATACCCTAGGAACACAAAAATACAATACAAAAACCCCTTCCTTACACCTATATTCATTGCAGCACTATTTACCATAGCAAGACTCTGGAAACAACCAAGATGCCCTTCAACAGATGAATGGCTAAAGAAACTGTGGTACATATACACAATGGAATATTATGCAGCTGTCAGGAGAGATGAAGTCATGAAATTTTCCTATACATGGATGTACACGGAATCTATTATGCTGAGTGAAATAAGTCAGAGAGAGAGAGAAAAACACAGAATGGTCTCACTCATCTATGGGTTTTAAGAAAAATGAAAGACACCCTTGTAATAATAATTTTCAGACACAAAAGAGAAAAGAGCTGGAAGTTCCAGCTCACCTCAGGAAGCTCACCACAAAGAGTGATGAGTTTAGTTAGGGAAATAACTACATTTTGAACTGTCCTAATAATGAGAATGTATGAGGAAAATGGAGAGCCTGTCTAGAGTACAGGCGGGGGTCGGGTGGGGCGAAGGGAGACTTGGGACATTGGTGATGGGAATGTTGCACTGGTGATGGGTGGTGTTCTTTACATGACTGAAACCCAAACACAATCATGTATGTATTTAAGGTGTTTAAATAAATTAAATATATATATATATAATAAAAAAAAAAAGAGTTCCTTTTTCTCCACATTCCCGCCAACACTGCTTGTTCTCATTCTTTGTGATGTGTGCCAATTTCTGGGGTGTGAGGTGGTACCTCATAGTTGTTTTGATTTGCATCTCCCTGATGATTAGTGATGTAGAGCATTTTTCATGTGTCTTTTGGCCATTTGTATTTCTTCTTTGTCAAAGTGTCTCTTCATTTCTTTTCACCATTTTTGGATAGGATTAAATGTTTTTTTCTTGTAAAGTTCTGTCAGTGCCTTCTATATTTTGGAGATTAGCCCCTTATCTGATAGGTATTGGGTGAATAGTTTCTCCCACTCAGTGGGTGGCTCTTGATTCCTGGGCACTATTTCCTTTGAGGTGCAGAAGCTTCTCAGTTTAATATCTTCCCATCTGTTAATCTCTGCTTTCACTTGCTTTGAGAGTGCAGTTTCCTCTTTGAAGTGCCTTTAGTCTCAATGTCCTGGAGTGTTTTGCCTCCGTGTTGTTCTATGTATCTTATGGTTTCGGGTCTGATCAAGGTCTTTCATTATTTGGATTTAACCTTTGTACATGATGTTAGCTGCTGGTCTAAATTTAATTTTTTGTAATTGGCTAACCAGTTGTGCCAAGACCACTTGTTGAAGAGGCCTTCTTTGCTCCTTTATCAAAAATTAGGTGATTGTATGTCTGGGGAACATTCTCTGAGTATTCAATCCTATTCCACTAATCTGAGGGCCTGTCTTTATTCCAAAACCATGCTGTTTTGGTCACTATTGATTTGTAGTACAGTTTAAAATTGGAGAAAGTAATTCCTCCCATATTCTTTTTCCCAATAATTGCTTTAGCTATTCTAGGGTGTTTAATGTTCCAAATGAATTTCAAAAGTGCCTGATCCACTTCTTTGAAGAATGTCATGGGTATCCTTAGAGGGATTGCATTAAATCTGTACAATGCTTTGGGGAGTATAGCCATTTAATGATATTAATCCTGCCAATCCATGAGCAAGGTATGTGATTCCATTTCCACGTGTTCTCTCTTATTTTTTGGAGCAGAGTTTTATAGTTTTCTTTGTATAGGTCCTTCACATTTTCAGTCAAGTTGATTCCAAGATATTTGAATTTGTGTGGCACTATTGTGAATGGGGTTGTTTTATTAATGTCCATTTTTTCCTTATTACTATTGGTGTATATAAAGGCCATTGATTTTTGTGTGTGATGAGATTAATAACAATTCCTTACAGCAGAAGAAATTGGAAAAAAGCTTTAAAGCAAACAATTAAATAATGGAAAAATTACTCAAAGAATGGGAACAAATGATAATAGAAGTCTATGATAAGCTCAAACAAACAATTTAAGAATCATTGGAGTCCCAGAGACCCAGGAAGAAAATCTCCAGGAAGAATTAACGGTCAAGAACATCATTAAAGAGAAACTACCAGAGCTAATGAATACATGCGATCAAATCCTGCATGCTCGAAGAGTACCAACTAAAAGAGATCCCAGAAAAAACACCCCAAGACATCTCCTAGTCACAATGACGAATCCCACAGATAGAGACAGAATTCTGAAAGCAGCATGATCAAAAAAAGAAATTACATTCAAGGGAGCATCCTTGAGATTTACTGCAGACCTGTCATCAGAAACACTCAAGGCCAGAAGGCAGTGGTGGGTCATAGTGACAAAACTCAATGAAATAAATGCTTCACCAAGAATAATTCACCCAGTAAAACTCACTTTCAGGTTTGAAGGAACAATACATGGTTTCACAGACAAACAACAGCTCAAAAACTTTACAGACTCAAAATCATTCTTAAAAGAAAAACTGAACGACCTACTTTAAGACAAAACGGACCAACAGATACACCAAACTGTCATATAAAGTTGGCACTAACTCCCAGGACAATTCTTTCTCTCAGTGTCAATGGACTAAATGCACCTGTTAAGAGACACAGTGTGGCTAAATGGATCAAAAAACTCAATCCAACCTTCTGCTGCCTACAAGAAACGCGCCTGAATAGTCAGAACAAACCTAGACTCAAAATAAAAAGCTAGAGAAAAATCATCCAAGCAAACAACACCCATAAAAAAGCTGGAGTGGCCATACTAATATCAGTTGATGCAACCTTTATAAGTAGGAAATTTGTAAGGGACAAAGGTGGACATTTTGTAATAATCAAGGGATATGTACAGCAGGAAGAAATCACTCTCCTAAACATATATGCACAGAATGAGGGTCCAGCAAAATGTTTAAAAATTGTTGACAAATCTGAAAAATAATATCAATAACAACACAATAAAAGTGGGAGACCTCAACACGGCATTGTCCACACTTGACAGGTCAACCAGACTAAATCCCAACAAGAATATACTAGACCTGACCAGAGATATGGAAGAAAGAGGCCTAGTAGATATATACAGGACACTCCACCCCCAGAAGCCTGGATACACATTCTTCTCTAATGTACATGGGACATTCTCTAGGATAGACTACATGCTAGCACATAAAACATACCTCCATAATATCAAGATGATAGAAATTTTGCAGGCTACCTTCACTGACCACAAGGCCCTGAAATTATATGTGAACCACAAAGGGACACAGAAGATAAACTTTAATACCTGGAAGTTAATCAGCGTAATACTGAATAACCAGTGGGTCCAAGATGAAATCAAAACCTTCCTAGAAACAAATTACAACGGAGACACAAACTATCAGAACCTATGTGACACAGCAAAAAGCAGTACTGAGAAGAAAATTTATAGCTTTGCAAGCACACATCAGGAAAGAAGAAGGGGCATACCTGAATAGCTTAATAATGCAGCTCATAGAATTAGAAAGTAGTCAACAAAAGGACCTAAATATAGGGAGACAGAAGAAAATAACAAAGCTGAAAGCAGAAATCAATGAAGTGAATACCGAAAACAATCCAAAAGATCAAAGAAAGCAGAAGTTTATTCTTTGAAAAAATAAACAAGATTGAATGACCACTGGCAAAATTAACAAAGAAAGAGAGAGAGAGAAACTTGATAACTGGTATTAGGAATGAAAAAGGAAAGATCACTACTGATATGGTAGAGATCCAAAGGGTAATCAGAAACTACTTTCAGAAACTCTATGCCACTAAAAATAAAAACCTGGAAGAAATGGATAAATTTTTGGACACTTATAATCTTCCACGGTTGAATGAAGAGGATGTAGCATATCTAAACACACCCATCACTATTGAGGAAATTAAGACAGTAATCAAATGTCTGCCCAAAAACAAAAGTTCAGGCCCAGATGGATTTACTAATGAATTCTTTCAAACCTTTTAAGAGGAACTTCTACCAATCCTGGCAAGACTCTTTCATGAAATCAAAAAAACAGAAACACTTCTAAATAGCTTTTATGAAGCCAACATCACCTTGATTCCTAAACCAGACAGAGATGCTACAAAAAAAGAAAATTACAGACCAATATCGCTGATGAATACAGATGCAAAGATCCTCAACAAAATCCTGGCAAATAGGATTCAATGCCTCATTAAGAAGATCATCCACTATGATCAAGTAGGTTTCATCCCAGAAATGCAAGGATGGTTTAACATCCGTAAATCTATCAATATAATACACAACATCAACAACAAGAAAAATAAAAATGACATGATCATATCAATAGACACAGAAAAAGCATTTGATAAGGTCCAACACCCATTCTTGATCAAAACTCTCAGCAAGATGGGAATGGAAGGAACTTTTCCCAATATAGTTAAGGCTATCTACCACAAGCCAGAGGCAACTATTGTCCTCAATGGAGAAAAACTGAAAGCCTTTCCTCTAAATTCTGGCACAAGACAAGGCTGTCCTTTCTCATCACTCCTATTCAACATAGCACTGGAAGTACTTGCTATAGCGATTAGGCAAGAAAATATATCAAGGGAATCCAGATAGGAAAGGAAGAAGTCAAGCTCTCACTGTTTGCAGATGACATGATACTCTACATAGAAAACCCTAAAGTCTCTATGAAAAAGCTTCTAGAAACAATAGACTTATATAGCAAGGTGGCAGGCTACAAAAATGTTTTATGATTCTTAATAAAAAAAACTTGTCAAAAAGGTTTATTAGCAGATCTATTTTTTCTTCTTTAAAGTATGTGAGACAATCTTATACTATTTCTTAATTATTTCTGACATAGTTTAATTATTACTTTCATCCTCTGCTCAGAGCTTTCAACTTTTTGAATTGTTTTAAAATGTGCCAAAGACATGGAGAAACTATTCCAAAATACACAGATCATACAAGTTTTGCCAAAAATAAATGTGTGTACAGTAAGCACACTGGAATATAAAATGAGTGCTATTACCTAATACTATTAAGATGCTTTTATCCATATTCTTTTCCCAAAATTATTTTTAAGTTGTCATGTTAAAGTGGAATAACTCTGGTTTACATTATATTTTATCTCTCAATATATAAAAGGATATAAAGAATTTCACTTGAATATCAAACCTGACTTGTTCAGTCAAATATTAAAATATGCATAAATTAAATTATAAATAAAAATTTAACTTTTAAGGTCACAAGTTCCCATTATTAATGTTCAAAATTTCTTGTCTTTAAAAGAAGAAATTTCCAATATGACAAATGTATGAATAATACTCTTGATCTATTAAAGCAAGATTATTTTTCAAAGTAAACAAAAACCAGAAATTAGAATTTGTGAATTTTCTACTAGATACATTTAAATGACAAACATTTATAGTTAATAACTACTAGCACCATAGTTTATTTTAAAAGAGTACAGAAGGTAATTAAATGTTTACTTGTTTAAATAATTTAATACATACTTAGCACTAATTAGAAAAATAATTTAACCCACATATTCATTATTTATATTTAATGTTTTTAAAGTTCTGAATTTCTAAATATATAAACAAAATATCTAATGGTTGATTATCCATCTTTCTTCCAGACTCTATTCTTTGATTTTGGGTGGAAAGAGGAACTACAAAGAAGGTAAGCTTAGTGTCTGTAGTTTCAAAATCAGGAATGCTCGGGGATACTTAGGGATACAAGAACTGGGGTAGTTTGATATAAAGTAATGAGGTGCTAGGTTACAACCTATATGATTCTAATAGCTACAAACATGATAGCAAATGGATAGACACCATTGTCTAGATATTGTTTTTTTTCTATTTTTAGTGGTAAATTATTTTATAATTTTCTATTTTTTCTATTTTTTAGTGGTAAATTATTTTTAAAGCTATATATATATATATATATATATATATAATGTCACTGGGTGAGGCCCACCCCATATATATATATGGGGTGGGCCTCACCCAGTGACATTCAGGGAGTTACTCCTGACTATGCACTGAGAAATCTCTCCTGGCTTGGGGGACCAAATGGGACGCCAAGATCACATGCAAGGCAAACGCCCTACCACTGACTATAGCTCCAGTCCGGGATCTCAGTATATTGATTGAGAAGCAGAATATAGAATTAAAGAAACAGTACTTCTTAAAATAATCAATTTGCCAAAAACCGACATCTGAATTGACTGAGTCCCAAAGATTTTAGAATCGATTTTGTTGCAAGGTAAAAAAAAAATCCAATTATTAAAGACCAAATTAAGGTAATTAATGTCTCAGCAGAAGATAAGAGTCATGGTTTTAAATCTTTTTTAAAGATTTAACAGTCTCAGTATGATCTTTGAAAAACTTAATATATAGTAAACAGAGTACATATTGTCAAATAGGTACAAAATTAGAAACAATGCTCTCAGGCTTAAAATATATGACTCAATGTCTTTGGTTATACTTATAATAGAAAAAACTTTAATGAAAGAAAATGAATTAAAAGGAAGCAAATAAAATAATGAATAAAACAATATGGAAGATATATGTTCAATGATTCTGACACTAATTGCTTTTCCTGCATACATGAAATTTTACTAACAGATGTGCATGAGGTGAAAGTCTGATGAAGGGAGATTGATAGTATGTGGAGGTATGATGAGATAACTTATACTTTAATGAGGCAAGAAATTATGCATCTATAATATAAGCAGTCATGTATTCTAATGTTATATAAATGAAGGCATATCTTAGTTATACTCAGGAAGGATATTGATAACAAATCATCTCAGAGAAAGAACTAAGAAAATAAATCTCTGGCTACAACAGTGATTTTTGTCAATTTTGTTCTGATAATTTGTAATGTAGTGTTTAATAATTCGTAAATCATTTGTTCCTGGGAGCCAGATTATCGCAGTGGCAAGGCATTCAGCCCACCTAGATTTGTTCCTCAGCACTGCATATTGAACTACTAAGACCTAACAATTAAATATTAAATAATCACTCCATTTTTTGTTTCTTTATTTCTCTTTCATTTTATGCACTAATCTTTTTTATTACTTTTAGTTTACTTTTATGGCATTGTTTTTAAATGGCGTTTATTTTTGTTATTTTTAGTTTAGTTTTATGGTATTGTTGTTCTGGGTTTTGTTTTTGTTTTTATTTTTGTTTGTTTGTTGTTTTTGGGTTACACCCGGCAGCGCTCAGGGATCACTCCTGGCTCTACACTCAGAAATCACTCCTGGTAGACTCGGGGGATCATATAGGATGCTGGGGTTTGAATTACTGTTCTGCATGCAAGGCAAATGCCCTACCTCCATGCTATCTCTCCGGCCATTATGGCATCGTTTGTAAATGCTTACAAACAAATGCTTTTTGCCTATAAAAACATACTCTATCTACTTTGTCAGAGTTGTTCAGGGTGGCATGGTCTCAACTTAGGAATTAGGTCACATATTTGCATAAGAAATCAAATTATTCTTAATGCCAAAGTCCTCTATGTCATATTATAGCAATTCAATTTAGGAAAATGATACCTAATTGAAAGCTTCTGGTTTTGGTATTTTTAGAAAAACAATATTGAAGACCAAAATTAAAATGATGTCTCCCAAAGTTATCTACCATTTGTGCTACAAAAATGACTAAATCTTCCCCAAAATGAGCAATATATAATGAGTTTATATAACATATTAAAAAAGTTAAGCAAATGATGATAGATTTAGAATCTGCTGAGAACATGAATACACCCACCAGTCACATTTTTTTTTACTTACTATATTCAACCACATAGCAGCATATGTAATTCTCAACCAGACCCTATATGACTTCGAACATTCATTTCTCAAGGCAAATAATGCATGCCTAGGTAAATCTTTGAAAAAATACCATTAGTCACATAACTGACTATCTTTTTTAGAGATATTATTTAGTATATTTTGGTCTTAGCATGTAGAAAAAGTAGTTTATTCTCTTTGGATATGTTTATTAATGCCCCTACAAAGTATTGATTTTAATTGAAAGCGTACACCATTTATTAAAATTTATTTAAATTTATTTAACAAGCTAAGCATCCTACCCAATATACTGTCTCTCTAGTTCTGAAAACGGTTTTTAATCCACTCCTCTTGAATTCTTCTAAACAAGCACTAAGAAGACAGAGCAGAATGAGGCCTGTAGACTGTGGTGGAGTATGGATTGGTGAAAAGTAACGTTTTAAGAGGTATGAAATTATACCTTTAGAGCAAATATAATACTTTAAACTGATGTTTGTTATCTCAATAAAAAGTATATGTGATTTCCATAATCAGTGGTCTATATTAGTAAAGTCTTAACATTGAATTATGATATAGATTAGCTTTTAGTATTTTTCCAATTATGGCTAAGGGCAGTTTTTAGTTTTGACTTTTATACTGACCTACAGTGATAAAGAGCGTGTTGAAGATTGCATATTAATAATGAGACACTTAATGAGCCGTAGACAATATATTGTTTTTAGCATCATCATAGAAATTAATTCTTTGCTATATAATTATATAGTTGCTCACAATGCAAGACTACATAAAAATTTCAAAGACATAGTAGTTTTGTCCCTATTTTACATCATGGTGGAGAAGAAAAGTAGCTTTTCCTTTATACATACATAGACTTTGCATATTCCAATGATCTCTTTATTTATTTTTAACTTCAATTATCTGATTATATAAATTTGATAGGATGGTACAAAAAGCATTTAAAAATAAAACCTCTACTCCTATTTTATTAGGGCACACCAAGAGTACCAAACTCTAGACCCACCTGAGTTTGAGTCTTTTTCTAAGATCACTAATTAATTGCAGGGATTAATTTTTATGATATTTCATAATAAAACACCTTGGAAGCCTCATTCCTTTTAGGATCAGTCAATACTATGTTAGTTCAAAACCAATGAGCTATTTTATTTGCTACGTTGTATATCTTGGTTTTTTTTTTTTTTTTTTTTTTTTTTTGGTTTTTGGGCCACACCCAGTGACGCTCAGGGGTTACTCCTGGCTATGCGCTCAGAAGTCGCTCCTGGCTTGGGGGACCATATGGGACGCCGGGGGATCGAACCGCGGTCCGTCCTAGGCTAGCGCAGGTAAGGCAGGCACCTTACCTTTAGCGCCACCGCCCGGCCCCACGTTGTATATCTTGACATTCTACATGACACATTCTTTCTATGACACACACTCAATGGAAGAAGGTAACAAAGGCATGTATAGTAGGCAATGAAAATCATGAGGACCATCAAGAAATCATAAGCTCCACTCCTTGACCTGTGTAGCTACCAAGATCTCTAGATACAGGGCCTGATTTTATCGCCCATGGCAAAGCAGAAGTTTTCCATACACTACAAAACCACCAAGGGGAGAGTAAATGACAGACAAGGAGTCTACTATAGTCAATCCCATGACACTGTACTTCAAGGGTAGAGAGAACCTGTATCTCCTAAGCCAAGGGAATACCCTCTCTAATGCCCCCAATTTTTACTATGACTATGCAGAAAAAAAAACGGGGGGGGGGCAGCACAAAATAGTTTTTTATCTATTTTTTTTATTTTTATCCTTTTTGACTTCTTTGTTTTGGTGTAGATATTGAAGCTGATGTCTCCAATCTTATTTTATGTTATTTTATCTTTCTTTTTCTTTTTGCATTCTGGCACAGTTTTATTTCAGGTCTGAGACTTTTAAGTGGTGCTTGCCTTTAGTGCTGTAGTGCTCACTGGATATTTTATTCGATATTTCTTTCTGTATTGTTGTGGTATTTCAATTTCTTTTTTTCTGTCCTCTCTCAAACTTAGGTTGAGAGGCTCTAGAAGGACTATGCCCATTTTCAGCTTATTTGATTTTCACCCTACATATTGCTTTTTCTTTTTTTTTTTTTTTTTTGGTTTTTGGGTCACACCCAGTGACGCTCAGGGGTTACTCCTGGCTATGCACTCAGAAGTCGCTCCTGGCTTGGGGGACCATATGGGACGCCGGGGAATCAAACTGCGGTCCGTCCTAGGCTAGTGCAGGCAAGGCAGGCACCTTACCTCTAGTGCCACCACCCGGCCCCATGCTTTTTCTTTCTTCAAACAAAACCACATAACTATCTAGTTGACTATCTAGTACGACCTCTCAAACAGAGGGGGAAATAAGGGAGGGTACGAGGACCAACCAGATATATGATCACTAAGTAATAAGCTAGACACAGAGGGGACCACTTATTCTAGTAGCCCAGTGGGGTGAGGGTGGTGGATATGGGATGCAGGATGGGAATGGGGGTGGAGGGAGGGCAAATTTGGTGATGGGAATTCCCCTGATTCAATGTTAATATGTACCTAAAATACTACTGTGAAAGATATGTAAGCCAATATGGTCAAAAGAAAAATTATAAAAAATAAATAAATAAAATAAAAATAATCCAACTGAAAAAAAAAAAGAAGGCTGCCTTCATTGAGACAGAATGATAGCAAAGTCATTGGACATATGCCTTGTATTAGGCTGACCCAGGACAGACCTGGGTTCAACTGCTGGCATCCCATATAGCTCCCCCCAGCCAGGAGTGATTTCTGAGTGCATAGCCAGTAGTAACCCCAGAATGTCACCAGGTGTGGTCCAAAAACAAACAAAACATGAAGTCTGTCTTCCATTACTTCCATTAGTATAAAAAATTATAATTATGGCAGTGAAAAATCATTTTTGTTTGTTTATTTTAAAAATAATATCTTTATTTAAGCACCATGATTACAATCATGATTGTAGTCGGTTTCGGTCATAAAAAGAACCCCCTTCACCTGTGCAACATTCTCATCACTGATGCCCCCCCCCCCCGTCTCCCTCCTCCCCAACCCCTGCCTGTATTCTACTTCTCTCACTCATAATATTGTCATGATAATTGTTAATGCAGTTACTTCTCTAACTTTATTCACCACTCTTTGTGGTGAGCTTCATATCATGAGCCGGTCAATCTGGCCCTCGTCACTATTGACTCGGCATTATTATAATCATGTATTTTATTTTTCTTAAAACCCATAGATGAGTGAGACTATTCTGTGTCTATCTCTCTCCCTCTGACTTACTTTAATCAGCATAATAGTTTCCATGTTCATCCATGTATAGAAAAATTTTATGACTTCATCTCTCCTGATTGTTACATAATACTCCACTGTGTATGTGTATCACAGTTTCTTTAGCTGTTGAAGGTCATTTTGGTTGTTTCCAGATTCTGGCTAGTATAAATAGCACTGCAATAAATATAGGTATGAGGAAGGCATTTTTGAAATGTGTTTTTGTGTTCCAAGGGTATATCCCTAGGAGTGGTAGTGCAGGATCATATGGGAGCTCAATTTTCAGTTTTTTGAGGAATCTCTATATTGTTTTTCATAAAAGCTGGACTAGACAGCATTCAGAGATAAATAGATGGGACTATATTAAGCTGAGAAGCTTCTGCACCTCAAAGAAAATAGTGATTAGGATACAAAAGCCACCCACAGAAAGGGAGAAACTATTAACAAAAATACCCATTATATATGGGGCTAATGCCTAAGATATACAAGGTACTGACAGAACTTAACAAGAAAAAAAACATATAGCCCCATCCAAATATGGGTAGAATAAATGAACAGACAATTCCTCAAAAAAGAAATACAAATGGCCAAAAGACACATGAATAAATGTTCCATGTCACTAATCACCAGGGAGATACAAATCAAACAACGAGAGACCATCTCATGCCACAAAGACTGGCACACATCACAAAAAAAAAATAAATAAAACCAAGAACAATCAGTGCTGGCAGGGATGCGGACAGAAAGGAATTTTCATCATGGCAGTAAAAATCTTGAGGATTATCATAAAACTCTGCTTTCATTACTCTAAACAAGTTCTAACCATAGAGTTGTAGGCCTTCACACTTAGCAGTATGTTGATATCTCATTAAGACTCAACAAATAAGTGAAAAACTATCAAATTAAAAATTTGGCATATTCTACTGATGGTTTAAGTTTTCTTTAAAACCTTTATTACATTCACAAACACTCACAATACACCTTTTTCATTAAAGGATATTCTTAGGAACAACTGTTACAGAAATAAGTGTCATCTAAATTATGAGATGAGATGAAGTTCCCACTAGGTTATCCTTCCAAGACAACTAGTAGGTTGTGCAATAATTTTGTTGAAAAATATGTTCAAATAGACTTCAAAAGTTTTAAAAGATATGAACAATGGTACAAGTTTATGCTATATCTATTATCACAGATACCTGGGATGAATGGTACAACTAATATTTATCAAAAAGGACTTTATAATGACAATATGCCAGCTGCCACGGAAAACAGAATTAGCTTCCAAAAAAGCTAGGGATATGTGCAAATGTTAGGCATCTCCTGGAAATTAAGAACAAGGATTTGTCCTTGGAAGATGGTATTTTAATTTGGGAGATGAAAAGCTGGTTTTCTATTCATGTTATGAAAAAGTATGGCAATTCAGGAAGTGGCTGGCACTTTCTTAATGGCAAATTTTCACATGCAAATTGGTTATTTTCAAATATGGATGACCTTTAGAATCACTTGGGAGCTCTTGAAAATAATAGTAGTTGGGCTAAATCCCAGACCAATTCATTAAAAAAGTTAGGATATGATTCAGTTGCTTAAAATCTCATCAGGAGATTAGAATTTTAAAGCAGTTTTGAGGATGACTTACTCAAATGATTCATCTTTTTCATTATTTTTTGCATGTAATTCTATTCTAATACTCTGTTTATTTGATCTATATATCTATGCTAATGTTGGTAACTAACTTCCTTGAACATTTGGACATTACAATACGTATGAAAGTTTAGCAAGAAATATTTCCCAAGCAGCATTCTTTTTCACTGTTGTTTATGCTATTTTGTTACCCTTATTTATACATGCAAATTTTAGATCCAGTGTGCCAATTTCCAAAAAACGTTTAGATTTTCTTTAATATTATTCTAAAATTATTGAGTTCTTTAGAAAATGCTAAAGCTTTTATACTGATTAGTCTTGAGAACTATGATAAATTTATATATCTCACTGATTTAGAATGTATTATTTTATAAGCAATATCATAGTATCTGCATATATCACAAATACAATTATTCTGACATTCATTCACCTTTATAATGTTAAATAAAATACACATACAATTGGAATTCAAATCTCACATATATTGATGTCTCACCAAGTTGACTTTTAAGACATTCAAACCAAGTTTTAGAACATTTATGAATAGTATTTATTTCCTTTCATTTTAATTATTATTTGCTACCTTATAAGTAGAAGTCCACTTTTATAATGATAAAAGTAATAAAACTGAAGACCAAAAAACACCCTAAAACCCAGATAATGTGTACAAACACCATAATAAGGATCCTCAACAAGTACAAAGAAATAATGTACAGGTAGTAAGCAAAGCACTGGTAAATATGACTTGAAATTTAAAAATTACTAAAATCAGAAATGACAGAAATGAAGAATATGGTAGATAATATAAATAAATAAATTGAAGCTCAGAGTAGCAGAATAAACTCTGAATAGCAGTGTTGCATCAGAGCCCCTTGGATGGTGATGGGATGAATGGAGGGGTCTTTCTCTGCAGCCCGAGGCCACATGGCTCCAATCCCCTCCAGCTGGTGGGTATCTGGGTTCAGGAGAATGGCGGGTAGAAAAGTCACTCACAGGCTTTAAGGTAGATCATCTTTATTCCAGGCCCTGGCCAACATGTGTGGCCTATAATAACCATTTATGCTGGATTCCTATTCAGCCCTGCATTGTACCTTGTTCCTCAGAGATCTCCTCCTGCTTCCTCTTCCATCCTGCACCCATGCAAATTCCTTTGCTCCCGAGGCCAAACCTTTTTGTTACCTACCAAAGACCCCTCTCAGAAATGGGAGGTCTTTCTTGTAGGTAAGATCACACAGGAATAATGAGAGGTGGGGTTAAGCTGCACTTATGATCAAGGAGTTCCAAGATAAAAATGAAGAAACCTCTATAAATAGCAAAAGGCAGAATGTAGTGTGAAAAGAAATAAAGAGTATGCTAGAGAATTATAAGATTAATCAAAGAAAAACTATAAATTAATCACTGGAATTCCTAATGAGCAGGAAGCCAAATGTGATGAAGAAATAATAGCTAGGGAAATAACTGATATGAGTTTTCCAGAGTTGAGGATTATAAGAACCAATCCATGATGCATAATGAGTGCCACTGCAAATAGACTTGCCTAGGAAAACTCTGTCTCAAAGAACAAAATTCAATGATAGAAACAAAATAATAAAGTAGTAAGATCCTAAAAGAAAAACTTGCATACAAAAAAAAGCTCATTATTTGTACACTATATCTAAAAATATAAAATTCTGCAAGCCAAAAGAATAAGGAGGGATATACTAAAAAATCTTAATAAGTGGGCAAAGATGATTATACAATGGGTAGGGCAGTTGTCCTGATTGTAGCTGACCTGAGTTTAATCCCTAGCACCCCATATAGTCTTCCAGCACAGCAAGTTGTATTTTCTGAGAGAAGAGCCACAAGTAAGTCCATAGCACAGCCTGGTGTTGCTCAAAAAGAAATTAAACAAACAAGAAAATCAGTGAAAGACAACCACAAGAAAACTTTATACAACTAAATTATCATTCAGATTAGAAAGAACACACAGTTTAATGGACAGTGGTAGCTTTGGGAATTTATAGCCTAGAAGCCAGTTTTGCAAGATACAAACATCCAGGACGAACTTTCCAGCATGTGGCATTGTGGATGGCAATCACTGACAGTCCATATGGTTGTTCTCTACTAGAATAAGTAAGGTATACTTAATTCTATCTTGATAAGCGATTTCTATATTTAAATAATCAATATATGATATCTATTGGTTAAAATTACTTATCAATCAATAATCAAAATTGAATTTTATTGATTTATTTTCTGATAATTACATGACATTCCTTTAAGTTTTGTTAAAGAAAATAATATGCTATAAATCTGCTATATGCCTACCAAGGATACGGATTGGGGAGTGAGAGGAAACTTAGGAATATTGTTGAACAAAGGGGTGTGGCCTCATCCCCCCATTCTTCCCAGGTAACTTGATTTTACTTGCAAGACCCCGCCCATTCCTGGGAGGAGTCTTGGAAAGGTTATTTAAGGCTTTGACCAGAGAGGATTAAGGTCTTTGGCCTTTTGGTCTTTGGCCAGGATGGAGAGGAATTGGCATTTACCTGGATGGAGAGCTATGGCTGAGGGAGAAGCAAGAATGCAGGGCTGAATGTGTAAATGGTTAGCAGCCACATCTGATGGCCAGGGCAATAAAGATATTATCTCTCTGGAAGCCTGCCTGTGAGTGAGTGCTATACCCTGGACCCAGACCCAGACCTTCAGGTTAATGGGGGATGGAGTCACGTGGCCGGGACCTAAAAACCAAGGCCTCCATCCACTATCCAGCTTCATTCTAAGGGCTTAATGCAACAGGGGAACATGCTTATTGGATTATTGTTGGAGCATTACATGCCTGAAACAAATCACTATGATCAAATTTTACAATCACAGTGTCTTAAACACAAACAAAATTAAAATGCACAATAGAATTAACTAAGGGTCCAATGTTAAACAGTATCATTACTATTTTCTATGGCTAACATACTGGATCATCAAACAAAAATGCAATAGACGTGGAAGTGTAAGGATTTATTTCAGAATTCAGATGAACTTTTATTTGCTAAGGAAAGTCATGTCCTTAACATCTAATTTTCTAGCTTATTAATATCAGAATTTTCTCCCAATAACTATGCTACCCTGTTTTTATAAATGGAACATTTCTATATGGCAATCTGAAGCTTGTAATCTTCAAAATATGAATTTCCAAAGGCTTTATCACTTTGACTAGTGGGGAAAACTAGAATCAATAGCCACCTGTTCATTTCCATGTAAAAATGAAAAACTTAGAATACTTGCTAAGAGAAAATAAAATACAAAGAAAAACCCCCATAGTTAATCATTTAGAAGTCCTTGTCATTTAGAGTTCTATATTCACAATACAACTGACCTAAAAAGTAAGAGAATGATGAGCCAGCATTATCGTGAACCATTCTTAGTGTATTTTATTTAATAAGTGAAAAATTGGAGACAATTTGTGCAAAACAACTCATTTAACACCGAAGCTGAAATAAATCTAACCACTGACCCTAATTAGACTGTCTATTCCTACGCTGACATTCCTGTCTTAGATCTGTACTTGGCAAGACTTTTACAGGAGTTATCTGTGATAATTTGTTTTCGTTTATACTCCTATTCTTCATTCTTGCTGACAATCAGAACTCTTTAGGGGAAACCTGCAAAGGCCAAATGACCACAGGAGTGGCTGTATCCAACATCGCAGTTAGATGAGATTATTTTCTATTTAGAGTTGGGTCATTAGTAATAGCCTTAAGGAACTAAATAGAGACAAATTATCTTCATTAAAAATTACCTCAGTTTAAGTGGAAATACTAATTTATATTAAATTTATTACATTAGATGGAGCTTATCTTTAAGATTCAGTAAATACTTTGGCATTTCTTATTCTTTCTTTTTTGAATTTGTGAATTGAGGAGAAATGTCCCAAGATTGCATGTCTTAACCAAAAGTTACTGAATGAAAATATTATTGACTGTTGCCTTTAGCTCATTCTTATCATGAAAAATGTTATAACTAGTTCCATCTTTTTGAAATCTTTTTAAATAAATGAGTAAACTGATTTTAAAAATGTCATTTAATATGTAGGCTTACTATACTATTACAAATGGTTTCATGAGGGGCTGGAGAGATAGCATGGAGGTAAGGCATTTGCCTTGCATCCAGAAGGATGGTGGTTTGAATCCCAGCATCCCAAATGGTCTCCCGAGCCTGCCAGAAGCAATTTCTGAGCATAGAGCCAGGAGTAACTTCTGAGTGCTGCTGGATGTGATCCCCCCCACCCCCCCACCCCCCGCCAACAAAAAAGCAACAACAACAAAAAATGGTTTCTTGTATCCATAATTCCATCACCTTTCAACAGTGTAGCTATCTCCTCCCTAAGACTTCTTCACTCTAATGCAAACCAAGGTCCATCCTGGATTGTCTGCATGCAAAGCAAGTGCCCTACAGCTGTGCTATCACTCTGGCACCTACTATTGGTAGACTTTAACTTGAGCTTCTCCTTAGGGAAGCCCGAGATCATGCCATAAATACAAAAATAAATGTTTACTTTTATTTATTTCCGTGGAAAAAACCTTTATAACATCAAATTTTACTCCATCATATATATTAATCCTCTGTTATTTATCAAAACAAAACTATAATTGCCATCAATATTATTTTCCAAGTTTTGTTTTCATCTTACTATCCTAATATTCAGCATTGGTGGTAGTCGATTACTTTCTTCTAAAATAATATTTTAGAATAATATTGTTCCTGTCTCAGTTTTTTTTACTTTATCTTATATTACAAACTTGTTGTTTTTCTGAGCCTGAGCCTTATTTATTTTCCTATCTTCTATCTCTAGAAAAATAACCTATAAAATTACTAATTTATATATGCTTCAGTACTGTTTACTTTGTATGCAGATGATACAAAATGCATATTCACTGTATTGTCCTCAAATCTCAACTTGTTCATTATAAGTACAATTTATTTCCTGAAAATCTTGTGTAGATAGCCAAGTAATATAGTATTTCTACAAATAATATATCTCCTTTATCTGATTAAGATTGTAATTCCCTGATTTTCCAAGAAAGTGTAGAATAGTAAGTTTTATTCATGGGCCCAAGATAGGCATGTTATTAAGGCATTTCTGCCACCAAGTTTTCAAAATTTATCCAAAATAAATAGTGCATTATCTTATTTACATCACCACTAACATTCTCTTCATTCATATCACTATTATTAGCTCATGACATTAGATTTATGTACAGATTTATAAAGTGATTTTTACGAAACTTGTTACCATAGAATATTACCCAATATCTTTAATATCATTCATTGGCTCAGGCAGGAGATAACATGCTAGACCTTTCTGTAGATAAATTAATGTATAATCTAGCATCAGTTCAATATCACCTAAATCTGCTTTATTTTTGTCATATTGTAATTCAACATTCAAGTTTTTATATATCTCTGCTTCTCAGAAAATAATGATTTTATTGTCTATACTTACTTTTTTAATAGAGATAAGACCCTCAACATGCAATGCTGGAATGATAGTAAAGTGGACAAACCCTCACACAATGACTCATGTTTCATCTCTAGCATCTATATCATCCCCAGATTCCCACCAGTGGTATCCTTGACTACAGAAAGAATTAAGCTCTGAGCACAGCTGTGTCCATCAAAGCAAATAAATAAATATATGTATACAATAAATAAGACATTAAATGTCTTCTTCATAATACACTGTTTTCTTTTCTCATCATTGTCTTCAACCAAATTGTTTGAATCTTCATTAAAATCTTTCAGTATCCGATACCATGAATAATGAAAGTTGACTAATATATATCAATCAGTAAGAACATTGTAATTATAAAATGTGCTTTCTAAGTAATCACGTTTTCTATAAAATGTGTTTAATTTTTTAGCTTTTTTTGGAGAAAAGGATGCTTTTCTTACATTACCTACATGATAAAAAATAAGTGGGGCTACAAAAATAGCTGGTGAGATGCTTACTTATTTTTGGCACACACATATTCATTTTGCAACATCCCATAAGATTTTCTGAGCTTCACTAGGAGTGATTCATTAGTGCAGAACCAAAAATTTTCCCTGAGTGTATCTAGGTGTGGTCAAAACAAATAAAATAAAAGATAGTGTGTGTAGAAAAGAAATAATTGAATAGCAAGTTTATATTTGTGCCAGGGCATGCCTAAGCTTTTAGGGGGGCTCAGCCCACCAGATGTATCCTCAGATTTTCCTGGTGGGTAGAACTAATTTAACCCCCATGGGTTCTTCAAAAGGCCCACTGTGGACGCTTTTTTCCCCTGCGTGAATGGTTGAGGAATTTCCAAAGAGACTCCTGGCATTACATTTTCAGCCAGTATCTGACTATCTCTCCTTTCTTTATATCAGGCAAAATACTGACCTTTATCAAATAATTTGGCCCAGAAATTCCAGCACCAAAATTTATTTGAGAACCCCTTTTTCTGGATATAGTTCAGCCCTAAAAGCAAAGACAATTTTTCTTTCTTTTTCAAATATACTCTTTGCAACTGCAGTTTCTGGTAATCAAGGGCGTAACCCGAATGCAGATTTTGATTATTGACTCTCCTTTAGAAAGGGCATAACCCGAATGTAGATTTTGATTATTGACTCTCCTTTAGAAATAGGGAAGCTCATTCTTGGGGATTTTGGTACCACCCTTTACTTGACCTCTGAAAATATAGAGTCCAGCCTAGAAAGATCAAGTTTCTAGATATTTCCTACTTCCTCCTAATCCTGATTTTGCATTTAAAGTAAACTTACAAGGAGTTGTGACCTTCTCTCTTGTAACTTAGAATTTTTAGTCACACCCATAGCTTAGGTATTGTTATTGTTATACTGGGCTTTGTGATTACAATTATTCTTCATCTGTGGCTAATTTTACCCCTATAAATTCCCCTGCTCAAAAAATTAAACTTGTCACACTCCTGCCAGAAACGTGCTGACCCCACATTCTCTGTGTGGTTTCATTTATTTCATATTTCATATTCGGCCGCTCTGCTCTCGCTTTCCTATCATGTAATGCTATGACACACGAGAATTGCTGAGACGCCGGATGTCCACAGCACATTTGGAACCCAATATGCTCACTTTATTTTTTAAAAATCTGGATTCCTCAAATCTGCTGTTTTATTTTATCTGTTTCAGAATGAAAGATGATTCATACATGAGAAACTAAGTAAATATCGATACATAAACTTATTTATGATTCACACTAGCAAATAAGGAGTTGCAAGGGAAATCCACAGTAGAGATCATATGTCTCGCTCTGCACTTATTAGTTATGGACCAGTGTAAAGAATTTTTTTTAAAACTGATAAGAATGCAAGAGTTTCCTCTTTTCCATTTCTTTGAGTAAGAGAAATAGAATGTCTCTCTCGAATACAGGCAACAGGTGGGGGAAGAGAGAGATGGAAGGAATTGGTGATGGGAATGTTGCACTGATGAATTGGGTGTTCTTTTTTATAACTAAAACCAACTACAAACATGTTTGTAATCATGTAAATAAAGATAATTAATAAAAGAAGTGCTATGTTTTGATAAATCTAACAAAATGTTATATTTTCACTTCTACAAATATAAAACAAATATGAGGCTAATTGTACACTGTGTAGGGTGCTTGGCTTATACATAATTCCCATCCTTGACACCCTATATGGTTCCTTGAGCCCTGCCTTGTTGGAATCCTGAGCATACATCCAGGGTTAGACCCTGAACAATGTCAGTTGTGGCCCAGAATATAAATCTAAATACACAATCTAGTTTTATAATTACCAATTTTTCTGAGATCTAATAATTACCTTGCCAAAGTATTCCGGAACACCTAAGTTTAAAATTATATTAAATTAATATTAATTTATATTAAATTAATATTAATTTACATTAAATTAATATTAGTATATTACTAATATTAAATTTAAAGGATGTGCCAGTCAAAAACATATCCTCTTTTATATGTCACAACTTTGTCAATATTTGTTTGTTTCATATTAATTTTGCATGAGATTCCACCTTACATTATTTTGAGATTGTACTTATCAATTATAACTGACCACATAATATTGGGCAGATATAAATTCTATTATAAAATATAATATTTTATAAATATTCCTTTTTTCAAAGCCAGTCAAATTGAGCAGTGGGAGGGGTTATATACCAACTTTTGTGATACTAATGTTAATAAGTTTTGATAAATCACTGCCATCGAACCAGCCTCAAATATTCTAATATAAAAAATAGCCTTGAAAATGTCCTTATGTTCTTCAATTAACTTTCATTTATAATGTTTCCTGTGTCTACCTCTGCGTATTTACACAAATATTATGAAGACCTGCATGTCTATTTCATAGTTAAGACTTTCTACATACTTGGTTTTAGGCAGATATATACAGGTTCTCCTCTGAACTTGAATATATTCTCAGAGCCTTGTTTATGCTTTTCTCCTTTTTATGCCTTTTCAAACCCCTTGATAAAAGTCACAATTATTACCTGAGCAACATCTTGTAAAAACTTGAGAGTAAAAATAATTGCTACCTTTATATAATCTCACAATTTTATTGAACTGGTTTTCTTCACAGATGGCCTGTGATTTTGAATAAATGTATAACCAGACTTGTCTCCTCCACATAACTATTTCCTTGTGAATAGGAAGTGTTTAGCTTTTCTTGTAACTAGTCACAAAATATAGTACCTGTCACAAAACAGGCTTTTAGCCAATGTTTGTGTAAGTGAATGAGTTGCTTCAGTTCTCTTTTTTCATCATTTAATTTGAAACATAAACTAAAAGTGCTGCATTATAAGACTGCACTCATGTGGATTTGGAAACTTAGCAATAAAGAACCTTATTAGTAGAGAAAGACAATTTGACATGTAGAAAAATCGAATTATTATTAAAGAAAACCTTTCAACTTCAGTTTTTTAAAAGTAAGATGACTACAAGCTGGAAAATGTAGCTTACTTAATTTACTAGAAGCTTGGGAAAGGGTAGCCAAGTAATAAATTTACACATACTAAAAAAATCTGAGGTTACAAATAAAACCATCATAGATTTAAGATGATGAGTTGTGAAAAAAAAAATCTAAACTCTATCAATGACAGAGTGACAGATTTTGTGGATTGGAAGAAGCTCTAAATGTAATATATTTTGACTTCAGCAAAGTTTTTGATTTTTTCTCTATGATCTATGTATTTTGAAAATGGAAAATTAGACGTTAGTAATTATACTGTCAGAATATATCATTGCAGAAAAGACAGATAGTTGTTTTTCATTCTGTTCTGAATTATGAGAAAAGTATCATGTAGTTATCAAATACCTATATACAAGCTAGTGACCTCGGGTCAGGATATTAAGCTATCTTTTATTTCCAGACATCATAAGTGGTGTGTAAGAAAATAAAATATTACTGTGAAAGATTTGTAATTCACTTTGGTCAAAACAAAAATTATTATTATAATGAAATTTATAAAAGGAAATAATTTTCTTAATAATAAGTTTAAGAATTATCATTTCAGGAGCCTGAGTAATAGTGCAGTAGTAGCACATTTGCCTTGCACATGGATAACCCAAGAAGGAACTCGGTGTGATCCCCAGTGTCCCCAACCATGGAGCTATTTCTGAGTGCATAGCCAGGAGTAACCCCTGAGCATCATCAGTTGTGACCCCGAACCAAACATAAGCAAACAAAAACAAAAAAAATTATTATTTCAGAAACAGTAAGCATACCACCAAATATACAAAATAGTTTCATTTATCATGCAAAGAAATTTTGAAATAATACTATTTATAAGTTGTTATAAGACACACAATTCAAGTTCTGACAGAAAAGTGAAATAATATAGATTGCAGCATCAATACATATCATAGGACAGTTCTCTAGTACATATATCAATTATTTAAGTCATTGTATATATCTTTTTCGTTCTGAAAGAAAACAAAATAATGCGGAGTGGTATTTTCATTCTTGCTCTACTAATAGCATCAGTTTCCCATTGCTTCAAGTATTTCTTAATGGTAACATTATTATATTTATCACTTGTTTTTCTTTTGGGGCTGGAGAGCTAGCATGGAGGTAGGACGTTTCCTTGCATGCAGAAGGAGGTGGTTCAAATCCTGGCATCCCATATGGTCCCCTGAGCCTGCCAGGAGTGATTTCTGAGACTAGAGCCAGAGTAACCCTTGAACCCTGCTGGGTGTGACCCTAAAACTAAAAACCAAAAAACATTTTTTTTATTCTAGGCACCATTTACAGTATTATTATAAAAGGTCTGGTTTTAAAGATCATAAAATCCCATACCTCATCAAAATGTTTGATTCTCAGGATAGAGTCATAGTTAAAAAGATAAGACACTTACCTTGTATACAGAATAAAACCAAAGAAACAAACAAATTAAAACAAAAGATTTTGGGTCCAGAGTGATAGCACAGCAGTAGGGAGTTTACCTCGCATGTGGCCAACCAGTATGGACCTGGGTTCGATTCCCCCCCACACACACACACACCCAGCATCCTATATGGTGCCAAGAGGATTTCTGAGTGCAGAGCCAGGAACAACCCTTGAAAGCCACAGGATGTGACCCAAAAACAAAACAAAACAAAAAAGAACAAAGTATTTTCATTTCCCCAATATTTCCCAGAGTTCCTGCTTACCACCTCTCCTTTGTTATTCCTTCATGCTTCACATGTGGTAAGTAAGCTTCCTACATTTTATACCCCACATATGTGGGTGATCATTCTTGATTTGTCCCTATTCCTCTGATTAACTTCACTTAGATCAGACAGAGAAGCTGCAAAATGTATGGTTTTGTCTTTTTTCCCCCTCCTCCCCTGGTTTTGTCTTTTTAATGATTTTCATTTAAAGAACAGTGTTTTACAAAGTTGTTAATAGTTGTCCTTTAAGCACATAATATTTCAACACTAATTCTATCACCAGTATTGACTCCCATCAAGTATCTTCATAATTCTTTATCCTTCACTTAACCCCTACTCATAACCCCATCCCCTTTCTACCACCTTGACAGACATATTATGAAATTTTGCGGTGGAATCTTAGAGCTCATATTTCCAGTGTTGTTGAGTCTGTACTATGGGTTTGTAGCTATACCACACTCCCAGATAACCAATATAACAGAAACCTTGATACCTGTTCCCTCGTCACTTCCTTTTTTCCTCTTTTTCTTTTTTTTCTTGCCTTTTTTCCTTTACTTTAAACTTTAAGATTAAGGGTAATATAGGCATTCTTTTTTTTTATTACATTACATTTTCTTATACAGTATTCTATATACCACAGATAAGTGGGACAAAAAATGGTGTGTCTTTTCTTAAAACAAGTAATATTTCATTGGGTAGATGATTTGTTTTCTCTCTATTAAACAAAAAATATGGTGATAGAGCATCCTGAAGGAAAAGTATAAATAAAAAAATGTAGATAGGTCTCTAATCTTAAAAAATATCATAGGTCTCTATTTATTCAAAACAAAATGATTTTGAAAAATATATAGCAGCAGGGAGTTAGATAATTATATTATTTTTATTAGAATTTTAATCCACCCTTTTAAATGCCTAATGTGCATGATACTGTCATTCAAATGTGTTAAAAATATTTGTATTAAAGTCCGTGAACATCACATTTACATAGTTGCCATGTTCATTTGTATATACATAGATTATGCTAGCACAATAGATTTTAAATTATCAATAAAAATACTACTTATAAACTTATATGCATGTATGTATATGATTACTATGTAAAGAAATACACATATATGTATGTATGCATGTGTATAATAAAATAATATCTTAATGTCTAAAATGCATTGAAAAATTTACACACATTTATTGCCTTCTTTATGACTGATGGACTGAAATGAGCATGCATATTCTATGGTTTGCACAAAAGAGAAAAGTTGGTGTTTTGTTGTTATTAATTACATGTGGCACTCTTTAAAACTACTGTAATATTTTGCTCTACACAATTTTTCTAGGTGTTTTTTATTAAATATAAGTGTAACTATTCTTAACATTTTGTGTTATGAGAATCAGAAAGATGATATAAGTTGTTGTGCTGTTCTTAATAGGTGAATAACCGTTGCAAGCTTATGTCATGACCATGATATGTAGAAGGAAAGTAAGTGAGTAGAAGAGAATTGAATCAAGACATGTGTTTTCAAATTATCTTTGAAAATTCTGCTGGGAGAAAAAAAACTTGTAAAGTCAATTTGTATATCTCGGACTTGGCCATTTGAAATATATAAACAAGATTATAAAATCTTAATGTGATACATAATAAAATAGTGTTTTATATTTTAACATAACTTTGCTTTGCTTAAGAAACATGTTATGTATAAAGGATATGTTCTCTATTTATACCTGCAAAATTGTCCCTAGTAAATGTTCACCCCCCCGATAGTCATATAATGATATACTTTTTACTTATTGGCATAATATGAACAAAATAAATCATGTATAATAAGAAATTTAAAAATTATAGAATGTCATTTATCATGAAGAATTATATTATGGATAACTATGACTTTTGCCTCAAATGTTAAGTTCTGCTTTGTGACTTGCTTTTTCTGAATGAATTAATTCAACTGCCAAATGTGAGCACCATGATCAGGCTTGGGACTATGGTTTTTCTGGGCAATAATCATAGAATCACTGGATCCTTAGTCCATAAAATTATAAAAACATATGTTGAAAATATTGATATAAATAAGATTAAGACTTTCTTTTTTTTGAGTCTATATATGAAACCACAGCTCAGCTGCTATTCTAGTTTTGATTTTAGTCTTAGGAAAGCTGTAAGTTAACCATTAGAGTTAAGCCAGAATCATGTACTATATTATGTATATATATATATATATATATTATATGATTGTAACACCTGCTATTACAATTAATGGTTGTTCTAAACTAATAAATTTATTAGACAAGTTCATAGTACTACTTGTTCTAAATTCATACTATTATAGATAAATTTAATTTTAATTACTAAACATACATATTTATGCTTCTTTCATTTAAACTCTATATAGAAGAGAAGAGAATGTTATCCAACTAATTTTCAACTCACCTGTTACAAAATTCTAGAATCATATATGTCATATATGTCAAAGCCGTCCATGCCTTCATGAACCTTGTCTCCACTTATCTTCTAGACAGAACTATATCTTTATTCTTCATTATATTTAGGCATTATCTTGATACCAAACAATTACATCCTTAAACATTGATTAGTAATTGTCAGTGTGAGCTTTGCCATTTTTGAATTATCGAGAAACAAAGTATATAATTAGTAGTACTATTCCCTACATAGTATACATAATATTCCCTGAAGTTGATGATTTATTGGAGGTGATGATTTTTTGACTTTTTTTTTAAATAAAAGGTTTGGATATAATTACCTTGACATTGAACCTAAGCCAAATTTAGTGACTTGACCAATATAAAGTGGTGACATCTTGGAAGTGATATTTTAAAAACACAATGTTTAGTTCCTGTTTTGTAGTCATTTCATTTACCTTTTAATATACCCATCAATTGCCATCTTAGAAGAGGCAATTGACTATGTAAGAAATATGACTACCGGGCCGGGCGGTGGCACTGGAGGTAAGGTGCCTGCCTTGCCTGTGCTAGCCTAGGACGGACCACGGTTCGATCCCCCGGCATCCCATATGGTCCCCCAAGAAGCCAGGAGCAATTTCTGAGCGCATAGCCAGGAGTAACCCCTGAGCGTCACAGGGTGTGGCCCAAAAACCAAAAAAAAGAAATATGACTACCAATAATGACCACTGGATAAGCTAGTTGCTATTTATGTAAAGAAATGTGAGAGAAAAGATAACAGCCATTTTACAGTTTCTATGATCATCTGAGTTTCTATGTTTGAATAAGGATAGCATATGGCTCTAGCTGTAACCATAAGAAATGTACAAGACAATAATAAATTGGTCTGATTCACTCATATTTTATTTTGTCTCATTTAATTTTTTTTTGTGCTATGCCCGGTGATGCTCAGGGATTACTCCTGGTGATGCGCTCAGAAATCACACCTGGCTTGGGACCATATGGGACATTAGGGATCGAATTCTGGGCCAGCTGCGTGCAAAGCAAATGCCCTACTGCTGTGCAATTGCTTCGGCCCCTGATTCCCTCAAATTTTAAAGTTGCTTCACAGTGATTCAGGACTGGAATAATAAAATTCAAGTGTAAAGGTAAGTAAGGTCACAACCAAGAGGGAACTAGTCTCTTTAATAACCAAATAAACATTATCAAGCTAAAAACTTTGGCATGAAATTGTGTGAATGAGAAATATATTTTAAGTATTAAAAAAAAAGTCTGATGATTAGGTTACTATTTCTTTCTGCACTTAAAATGTAAATTAACAAAAAAAATAGTTAGGGATAAATTCTTCTGACAGAGAAATTGTATCTAACAAAACTATTTTGGTTTTAAGTGGACGCAATTGTCAAAACATTCTTAGTCTAATAATAAATATTTCTCAAAATCTTAACTTTCATTGGTCATTCAATAAAATTATTAACACCATTAAAATAGTTTACAGCAATCATAGAAGCCTTATGACTTAGTAATTATTTAAAGTACTTAAATGTCTAGAAGATTTTTGGTCTCAGAGATAATTTTAAATTATAAAGCTTTTTTTTGGATTATGTGTGATAGCATTAGAAATTATTTATTACCTGAGATTATTGCTCTATTTAATTGAGGTAAATAGTAAGATCAAAACATTTAAAATATGTTTGGAATGAAAACAATTTATATTTAAGTCTGATATAATTTATATATAGGAAATATTAATTTTCTTATTCATATAAATTGACCTTGTTTAGTTTTATGGGAAGATTTTGTTGCACATGACTCAAGGCAAATCCACAATAAAATATATATGAGCAAATCACCTATATTTATAAAATATATTAAGAATATCCCTTCTTTGAATTTCACCAGTTAAGTATTTGTATTAAAGTATACTGAGGTTCATTATTTTAAATATATGTTATACCAGATTTTATCTGTTTTAAGAACTTTTGATTTTTAATTCTTATTTAAATAGTTAATATCTACTAACTTCTTATTTTACAATAAGTTTTCTACTTTTATCTAGCTTATATTGCAAACCATGATTGACTTATCAGCTAAAATAAAAACAAAATTTGAAAGCATTTAGTTCCTTGATTTTATTTGAATTTAGATCTGAAACTAGTAAAATTAATTTTGGGGGGGCTGAAAAATAGTATAGCAGGTACTGTGTTTGCCATCACACATGGGCAACCCAGGTTTGATCACCCAAGCATAATATGATCCTCCAAGAAAAGAGAATATTAAAAACTGCTTACTGAGACCCCAAAAACATTGTTTAAGGAAACTATTAAGTAATAGTATTGGAAATACTCTTAATTAATAATATAAGATGATATTATCAAAACAGTGACATTAATTGGCTTATAGAATTATCTGACTTTGATGCAAATTGAAAAGATCACAATTTTCATTAGGAATGTATTTCTTCTTTTTAAAATAATTCTTATTTTCTATTATGATTTTTAGTTTGAGAGACACTACAACACCTACAGTCTATAGCACTTAAATAATTTAGTAAAACTTTAAATTTACTTTATGTTACAAGCCCAGAAACACAGCCACAACCTTACTGGAAAGCTTATAAAAATTTGAAATGCTCTAATAATTTTAAATCTTGTAGAAGCTTGGTACCTTCCAAATTAAAGAGCTAATAAAAAAATTAGCACTGAAATTTAAATCTCCATGAGCAATGCAGAATGATTTAAAATTATTGAAGCCTTTCAATTT